>NW_007379420.1:0-28708 GCF_000475195.1 Diaphorina citri
GGCTGTTCTACTACCTAACCTCTTCTGGGCTTTCAACATAGCAACGAGTGTCCATGATAAAGTAAGTCTAATTAATGTATTGACCGTTGCAATGAACTCTCGAGAATAATATGTAAGATTTTCCCATGATATTGTAGATTGTAGGTATACCTAATTGGTAATTTCGTTCAGGAAAGCCACACTACTGTATTGGAAATATTGGAATAATTGTATTATATTGGTAAAAACTTAAAAACACCAATATTTCAAACTTGAAAAGTCGATTTTTAGACTTGGTCCGCTCTGCCTTTCACCCATTCATTTATTTTAGATATAGTTTCAATGTCATTGTCACAGTGACGCGTAAGAAAAAGTGCAGTGCACTCCAGGCTTATCGAATGCACCCAACACCAGTGTGGAATAGGCCAGATGCAGTCTGACTGCAGTTCTGCAATTATTTGCGTTGCAGAAGTAGATCCCTATTCTAATCTCTATTTCTAAGCACACAATATCTGCACTCTTTTTCTAAGTACAATTTGTTGGGCTGATACATCGTCCCTTACATCGACGACGTCCCTCATTGGCTGGTATCTTTTTTCCAGGCACAACCATCTCCCTTGATTGGTTGGTAGGTCTGCCCTGGTTGGCTGGTATTGGTTTGTTGGTATTGTATTGAGCATGCCAGATTAACTGCAGAGTTATCCCGACCACGACCAGCTGGCATATCGTTCCTGGAACACGAAAAAGAAACAGAGTCATTAGTATTAAAATCTTGAGTGCACGCCCGTCTTGTAAGCGATAGGTAGAGAGTTCGATTCCTGCCCGAGGCGAAATTTATCCTATAGAATACCATAGTTTTTTTTTTTTAATACCTGGGTACAGAGGTATAGACACTTGTGTATAGGTACGTATAAATACCTGTTGCCAAGAGAACAAGTTTGGGTACCAGGGTATCATTCAAAGAAATCTTTTGTCAGGATTTGTGAACAAAATATAGTGTAGATTAGAAATGGGTTCTGCTTCCCCCTCTAAATTTTTGTACGCTTCAAAAAATTATCCCAAAAGATAATAACACCAGCTCGGAGGAGGGAAAAAAGACCTGTGGAGGTCATTTTGACATTATCTCTCCGATTCATCTTAGATCTCTCACTCAGCAATGTCTTTATTCAACTAGGGATGGGAATAGGGTGTCTTTCTAGTGTCGAATTAAAAGCCCACTCGTCGTTAGTTTCCTCCTTCATGCGATTTTTTTCCCGAACATCCTGTAGGCAATTTAATTAATTTTTGAATGAGAGTGATGTTCTCACTAAACACGACAAGATTTTTTTCCGAACGACAAGTGTGGACGGGCTTTGGGTCTTTATTGAAAATTACTTGCAGTTTTTTCTCAATTAGCCTCTAAAACCCCTTGTGGCATCCCCCACTGGTATTTCATAACCCTCATGTGATTCCAGAACCCTGCAGAGTGCAGAGGCATACAGGTTTACAGGTACCATTTTCTATAGATTTACTATCACGTCACTTGAGCTCATGGCGAGTCAGAAAGATATAGTTCAAAGTTATCCGATAATATTGTAGGATTTGTAGGTAATTTCGCTGAGGATAGCCACACTGCCCTCACGCCACGTGATCTCACGTGACGTGACGTGATAGTAGTGTGTTTCTACCTTTAACCTCAGTGATTCATTCTTCCTAGTTATAAATAGTAGCGGTCAACGTCGGATACTGCGTACTAGACTACGGAGTGATGGATTCTTCCTAGTTATAAATAGTAGCGGTCAACGACGGATACTGCCTACTAGACTACGCTATTAGAGTGCAGTGCAAAAATAGATATTCTTATTCCGGGCGGAATTCTCTGGAATTTCATTGAAACATTTGAGATTTATGTGTGTGTGTGAGTTGCATTCACTTTCACCGAGTTGCTGATATTGTTTATAATGGTTAATCTCAGGCTGTCCGACGGCTATTTTGTGCCTACGTAAGAAATTAGGATAATATACTTCATAATAAGTATATTGCAATAAAAGGATATATGTCTATGCTATTTATTTGAGCCGAATCTACGTAAGTAATTAGGATAATATGCTCCATAGTACATTGAAATAAAAATTACCTATGTAATCTATGTATACTATTTATTTGAGCCTAATTATTGTTTATCTAATATTTGTTTATCTAATACCTACGGACCTACCTAGAGGTACCTGACCTGCAAACGGGAAGTCCAAATGGACTGAGGCAGTGAGGCCTGAGGCCACACAGAAAAAATACTCCTTTGGAAATAAGACAATTGCTTTAACTTGTAAGGCGCAATTCTTTTCGATTCTTTCCTAAAGACCTACGGACCTACCTAGAGGTACCTGACCTGCAAACGAGAAGTCCAAATGGACTGAGGCAGTGAGGCCACACAGAAAAAATACTCCTTTGGAAATAAGACAATTGCTTTAACTTGTAAGGCGCAATTCTTTTCGATTCTTTCCTAAAGAACTCATCTGCTGTTTACCAAATTTCAGCCTTCTAGGGTCAGCCACTCACTATCAGGTAGACCTGACAACACCTGATAGTGTGTGTGCTCATCAGGTGTTGGGGTTTTGGAGATAAAGCGATCAGTGTGTGAAATTCACACTGTGAATGAGTGAGTGAATAAGTGGGTGAATGAGTGAGTGAATCCTATTTTATCCGTTTCTTCTGATTACCTTTATTTATAATGAAAAAAAGGTGTCCCTTACATCAGCCATTGCTTCGAACCCGCGCTACCCGACTTGCCAGCCCATCACTCCATGACTCATACTTGGTGCGTCTTGGCATCGAACCAAGGATATGGGTCTGGCACACTTCGCCCATAACAATGCCTTCTGCCCATCCTCTTGTTGGGCTCGATTTAACAGGGCCATTGTCAGGGGGAACCATTCGGACCCATTTGGCCTGGGCCAGGTTCTCCAAGGGGACCAGAGCTAAGTTTTTTTTTTTTTTTTTTTTTTTTTTTTTTTTTTTTTATTAAAAAAAAGTGAAATGAATGCAACTATGATTATACGATTATGTTTTTTATACAACTAGGTATTGGAAAGGGATCGTTAGTACAATCCCCACAATCCATAATACTAAGTGGAATTTCTAGATTCTATTAGAAGAAGATGTAATTTACGACTGATCTGGGCGTTCTGTGAATGAAGTCGTGCATCGTTTGGTGGCATAATCTATGATAATCTGATGACATGAGGTCTTTGTAATATCTTCGGTAAATAATAATAATAATAATAGTGCTTATTTATACTGCTCGCATAGGACTGAAAAGTCCCTTTACTCCAGCAGTAGGTTACTACTATTATTGTGGTCGAATTCTCAAATTATAAACCTAGAGTACCTAGACCCTTGACAAATGGAGTGTGCCTTAAGGCTTAAGGCATGTTATGTGATGGGCTTTTTTTAAGTTTATTTATTATTTTATTATTTTTTTTCCATAGCTCCCAAGCGGTTTGTGACATAGGTACCTACCTAGATTTTGACAAAATTTGGCATCATTTTGTCGTTTCGCCGTGATTGAAACCTATCCGAATATCCACCAGGCACAATATCCATCAGGCACAATATCCACCAGGCGCAATAACCACCAGGCGCAATATCCACCAGGCGCAATATCCACCAGGCGCAATATCCACCAGGCACAATATCCACCAGGCGCAATATCCATTTCTTTTAAAGTAAACAATCTGATTAATTTAAGGCCCGGGAGATTTCTTCGAACCCGGTACCTTGCGGTTGAAAACCGGTGGCCAGACCGAGTCACTATTCAATGGAACACAAGTCACTCTATTAATGGGATCATTTATTGTTATTATTATTACCTATATGTTACTACTACTATTACTACTTATTGTTATTATAATCATTAGATACTATTGCCATTATCAGGGAAGGTGGAACAAACATACCTACATACTGTTTTTTTCTTTTTTGAAGAGGTTTGGTAGAGGGAATTGTAACAAAGGAAGTCTCTTCGTCCTGAAATGGAAGAGAGGACAGGATATGAGAAAGTCAACCGTTCCGAAAATGAATCTTATCAATAGATAAAGTTTATCCTGGCCGGGAAACGAACCCGCGACCTAATGCTTACAAGGTAGACGCGCTAATACTTCCGAAGCTAACTAGGCTTACAAAATCTTCGTGTTAAAACTTGGATTCTACTTCGCTCTTTCAATTCTTTGGGGGCACGGTTGGTCCAGTGGTAACGCGCTTGCTTGCCATTCAGAAGGTCCCGGGTTCGAATCCCACCATCGACAAAAATTTGTACTGTATATCCTAATTACTTACGTAGATTCGGCTCAAATAAATAGCATAGACATATATCCTTTTATTTCAATATATTATGAAGTATATTATACTAATTACTTACGTTATACGTAGGCACAAAATAGCCGTCGGACAGCCTGAGATTACCATTATAAACAATATCATATTATAAACAATATCAGCAACTCGGTGAAAGTGAATGCAACTCACACACACATAAATCTCAAATGTTTCAATGAAATTCCAGAGAATTCCGCCCGGAATAAGAATATCTATTTTTGCACTGCACTCTTATAGCGTAGTCTAGTACGCAGTATCCGACGTTGACCGCTACTATTTATAACTAGGAAGAATGAATCACTGAGGTTAAAGGTAGAAACACACTACTATCACGTCACGTCACGTGAGATCACGTGGCGTGAGGGCAGTGTGGCTATCCTCAGCGAAATTACCTACAAATCCTACAATATTATCGGATAACTTTGAACTATATCTTTCTGACTCGCCATGAGCTCAAGTGACGTGATAGTTATAATAATAATAGTGCTTATTTATACTGCTCGCATAGGACTGAAAAGTCCCTTTACTCCAGCAGTAGGCTACTACCTACTATTATTGTGGTCAAATTCTCAAATTATATTGAGGATAAAATTCCATACCTCGGCTGGGATTGAACCCACGCCCTCCTGTTTACCAGTCGAGCGCCTTGACCACTACACCACCGAGGCAGGACATAGTCGTGATGTGTTTCTACCTTTCTGCCTTAAGTAACATAGCACGGGACGGATTTTATCCTAAATCAGGTTCGTTATCGGAACGGTAGGCTTTCTCCTATTCTGTCTTCCTTCTCTCTTCGCTTTTGGGACGAAAAGCCTTAGCAATTACAGGTCCCTCTATCAAACCTCTTAAAAAAACCCCCTTCTGCATGGCAAGCAAGCGCGTTATCACTAGGCTAACACTGCCCCTGATCTTGGGTTTAACATATTTTCTAGTTTTACAAAATTATTTCAAATCTAAAAAAAAAAAAAAAATACCTAACTGACGAAACCTAGTGCCCCCAACAAAGAAACAGGCCCCCTTTCTGAGGCCCACTGGGCCACTCTTTAGGAACCACTTCCTGATGACGTCACAACAAGAGGAACACCTGTAGATGGTTCTGATTTTGCCTAATTCTCTCATATGTGAGCAGCGAAGTTCAGTGAACCCGGGTCTCCTAATTGCAGAACCTGGGTCAACTTGTTTGGTCCTCGAGGTCAATTTCGTGTATCACTAACTTTATTTATTTTTATTTTATTTTTTTTTTATTTTGTATTTCTTTGTTTTAATTAAAGGGGCTTTTTTAATCTACTGAATAAATTTCCCTCTGTGTAGAACATTGGTGCCAGTTCCATCAAAATTTGATTAAATGTATTACCTATTCAAGAGGTTATAAGAGGTGGAACAAACATACCTACATACTGTTTTTTTTTCTTTTTTGAAGAGTTTGGTTGAGGGAATTGTAACAAAGGAAGTCTCTTCGTCCTGAAATGGAAGAGAGGACAGGATATGAGAAAGTCAACCGTTCCGAAAATGAATCTTATCAATAGATAAAGTTTATCCTGGCCGGGAAACGAACCCGCGACCTAATGCTTACAAGGTAGACGCGCTAATACTTCCGAAGCTAACTAGGCTTACAAAATCTTCGTGTTAAAACTTGGATTCTACTTCGCTCTTTCAATTCTTTGGGGGCACGGTTGGTCCAGTGGTAACGCGCTTGCTTGCCATTCAGAAGGTCCCGGGTTCGAATCCCACCATCGACAAAAATTTGTACTCGTTTTTCGATTGCAAATATTTCAATGGGTTACTTTCTGGTGTTCTCGTGTTGACCCAGCACCTAAATGGGAAGTATTGTATCTCTTCTCGCCCATCTGATGAGAGGCATACTACGGGATGAGCATGCTACGACACAGGCCACAAGCGTCTAATGTAGCAGTTGTTCCATTGCTACGAAATAAAAACGGTGGTGGAACACTCATCTTAAAAAAAAAAAAAAAAAATGAAGGTATAAGCTGTAAAAGTACCTATATAAGTAGTGCTTTATTATGTAATATTCTTGTTTTTAACCTAGGTAGGCACCTCGTATTTTTGTTGACCTTATTGTTGACTTTTTTTTATACTCTGGGACCGGGCTAGGCTATGAACTGCCCTGTAGCTGTGAAGCAATGGCGATGAAATGAAGAACAAATAAACTATAAATCAGTCATGAAAATATAAATTATTTATTCATTTATATTGATATACAGGCTAGACCAGCTTAGTCTGGCTGGGGGACTTTAAACAGGGAGTAAACCACCTGAATTCCCCTTACTGAAGAAATAGCAAAGATTGATGAGTGCGAAGGGCATCCACTTGTGAACTTTGTAGCCAAATGTCAGCCCAAAGCAATCACCCTAGTTAGGGCTGATTGAGAAGCTGACGAAAATCGCCGACCCCGTCTGTACACGGGAAAAGGCCAGCATCAGACGATTTGACGCTACTGATTCATCGTTTATTGTAAATTGTGTCATTATTTGTAAATTGTATATAATGTGTATTAACAATACAATAAAAATTGAATTGAATTGAATTGATTCATAATTATTTACCTGTGGAGAAGTTCGAGGTGGAACACCCTGTATATCGAAGGATCTATCAGTTGGATACACGGTATATTTAGACAATGGTATGATAGTGGTGGGGACCGATGACAGTGAAAAAAAATCTGGTGTGAACATCAAACGACTTTTTGTATCATTTGCAATTTGTATCATTTGCATGATACAAATTTCTTGACCCCGCCGGGAATCGAACCCGGGTCTCCCGCGTGCAAGGCGAGTGCAGTGACCACTACGCAAAATGAAGGTATAAGCTGTAAAAGTACCTATATAAGTAGTGCTTTATTTAGACTGTCAGCTTTGGAACAAGAATGAAGAGACAATGAAATGAAGAGGAGATAGAAATGAAGAGGAGACAGAACTGAAGAGGAGATAGAAATGAAGAGGAGACAGAAATGAAGAGGACGGAAGAAATTAAGAAAGCTAACAGGAATTTATCAGAATAATTCACAACTGTGAGAATTATGAACAAGAATAATGAATGAGAAATTATGAACCATATTACAATGAGAGTGAATACTCAATTAATAAATTAATACCCAAGTACCCATGTTGTTTTGATTATCAAACTGTTTATTTTTATATAGCAATTAAAATGAACGTGGTATAAGTATAATCAACCTGGCTAGGTGGTGTAGTGGTCAAGACGCCCGCTTGGTAATCGGGAGGACGTGGGTTCAATCTCAGCCAAGGTATGGAGTTTCTTCAACAATGTTTGAGAATTTGATAAGAGTAAAGGTACTCAGGGTGGGTTTCATTTTAACAACCCTGTTAAGCCTATACAAATCAAATGGAATTGAACGAGTTGTTAGCTTAACAGGCCTTCTTAGACACTGAAAAAATACTGGTGAAATCCACCGTCAGTGGTCCTATTTACTTAGGTGTGGGTACAAAAAGCCCTAAAAGTTGGTCCACTAAAAGTTGACGAATTTACGAAAATTATCTAATCGGGGGAGGGACATTTGTGACAACGGACAAAGGTAGCAGATATTCTGCAGTTGAGCCGCGATAGTGATTTGGTCTGCCGCAGCTCACAGATCACACCTTAAGACTCATAACACTCATATTGCTCACACATTGTTGATGATTCTTCTGACACACCTAGATATTAGGAATAGCTCGGATGTCTCTAACATTACCACCTAAAATATTAGTAAGCAAATAGAAATATATGTATACGTAAATAGAAATAGGAAATAGAGGTTTTTATACGACAGATCTACAAAACCATTGAACAAACCATTCCGTGAAAAACGTTTATGACAATACCTAGATATTAGGAATAGCTCGGATGTCTCTAACATTACCACCTAAAATATTAGTAGGCAAATAGAAATATACACGTAAATAGAAATAGGAAATAGAGGTTTTTATACGACAGATCTACAAAACCATTGAACAAACCATTCCGTGAAAAACGTTTATGACAAATCGGCACGCTAAAATAACAATGATACCAGGGCCTTACTCAGGGGGAGTTCATCAGGCCCCATTTGGTCAGTGGTCGTCAAGGGGGTCTGGAACTAGCAGATCCCCCCCCCCGCCCAAAGAAAAAGATTTTCTTCGTGCAGGCGCTGTCACGCCAAAAGAGGGGAATAGGGGAGGGGGACTTGTGGGAGTTAGCCCCGACCTTGGGGGCCACGGGTGAACGACCCTGATAATAGCAATAGTAATGATTATAATAACAATGGTATATAATAGTAGTAGTAACATGTAGGTAATAATAATAACAATAAATGATCCCATTAATAGAGTGACTTGTGTTCCATTGAATAGTCACTCGGTCTGGCCACCGGTTTTCAACCGCAAGGTACCGGGTTCGAAGAAATCTCCCGGGCCTTAAATTAAACAGATTGTTTACTTTAAAAGAAATGGATATTGCGCCTGGTGGATATTGCGCCTGGTGGATAATGCGCCTGGTGGATATTGCGCCTGGTGGATATTATGCCTGGTGGATATTGCGACTGGTGGATATTATGCCTGGTGGATATTATGCCTGGTGGATATTCGGATAGATGTCAATCACGGCGAAATGACAAAATGATGCCAAATTTTGTCAAAATCTAGGTAGGTACCTATGTCACAAACCGCTTGGGAGCCATGGAAAAAAAAATAAATAAACTTAAAAAAAGCACATCACATACCATGCCTTAAGGCACACTCCATTTGTCAAGGGTCTAGGTTTTGCCCTTGGGATCAATTTTAATTTGAAGCCTGTTCACATTGCACGAATTTTTCTTCGTCCAAAGTTTCGGGACGAAGACAAATTCGTTTCGTTCGCGTGACCCTGTCAAAGTGATGGTGACGTAATTGTTCTTAAGAAGTACCAGACCTCAGTCAAACACAATGAAATAAACCATTACCCATGCATTCGACCCATTCATGACATTCTGTACCAAGTCAACCAAGTGATAAGTTAGTGGATCAAGGTATAAATTAGTGGTTCAAACTATAAGTTAGTGGACCGAACTACATACAATAAGTTAGTGCTGTGTAGAACGAGCTAGAAATTCAAATAGGTCCATCTTCTGAGAGTAGAACCTGAATATCCGAGGCCTATTTTGAAAGGTTTCTTCGAGGTACGTAAATACGTGAAGGGTTTTTTTTTTTTTTTTTTTTTTTTTTTTTAACCGCCTATTTTTAGTCAGGCTGCTCGTGGAAATTTCGTGCCCATCTCTCCTCTCCCCTACCTTTGAAGAGTTTTGATAGAAGAAACTGTAACGACAAAGGTCTCATCGTCCCGAAATCGAAGAGAGAAGGAGGACAGGATAGGAGAATGCCAGCCGTTCCGAGAACAAACCTTATCTGTTTAGGATAAAGTTCGCCCAGGCAGGAATCTATCCCGCGACCTAGCGCTTACAAGGCAGACGCGCTATCATCCATTCATCCAAGCTAGATTCGTGTAAGCTGAACCCATCTTTTGGGGGCTGTTTGCCCCCACAGCTAAGCCTCAGAGTGAGTTTTCTGTGTTTCATTCAATCAAGCTATCTAGGCTGGCTGTACATAAATTATGTAGGTACCTATGTAGGTACCTACATAGGTACCTATAGCATATCGAATTCAAGACAAGACAAGACAAACCACACCATTTTTCAAAAATCTATAGAAAATGGTACCTGTAAACCTGTATGCCTCTGCACTCTGCAGGGTTCTGGAATCACATGAGGGTTATGAAATACCAGTGACGGATCTAGCAGGGGGTTTTAGAGGTTAATTGAGAAAAAACTGCAAGTAATTTTCAATAAAGACTTAAAGCCCGTCCACACTTGTTCGGAAAAAAATCGTGTCGTGTTTAGTGAGAACAGCACTCTCATTCAAAAATTAATTAAATTGCCTACAGGATGTTCGGAAAAAAAATCGCATGAAGGAGGAAACTAACGACGAGTGGGCTTTTAATTCGACACTAGAAAGACACCCTATTCCCATCCCTAGTTGAATAAAGACATTGCTGAGTGAGCTGTGAGAGATCTAAGATGAATCTGAGAGATAATGTCAAAATGACCTCCACAGGTCTTTTTCCCCTCCCCCGAGCTGGTGTTATTATCTTTTGGGATAATTTTTGAAGCGTACAAAAATTTAGAGGGGGAAGGAGAACCCATTTCTAATCTACACTATATTTTGTTCACAAAGCCTGACAAAAGATTTCTTTGAATGATACCCTGGTACCCAAACTTGTTCTCTTGGCAACAGGTATTTTTATACGTATACACAAGTGTCTGTACCTCTGTACCTAGGTATTTATCATCACTTTTGTCCATGTACATAACTATATTGGTAGGTATACGGGTGGTACTGGTAACTGCAGAACTCACTCAGAAAAAGGTTAGGTTTGATAGAGGGAACCGTAACAACAGAGGTTTTGACGTCCTGAAATAGGAGAAGAGGATAGGAGAAAGCCAGACATTCCGAGCACGATCCTTATTGTTTGGGGCAAAGACCTAAGATGTTAGTCCCTTCTTAAAATAAATGCTTAAAAAAAAAAAAAAAAAAAAAAAAAAAAATAAAAAAATGAGTAAAAAAAAAATCAGCCGAGATATGGAATTTTATCCTCAATATAATTTGAGAATTTGACCACAATAATAGTAGGTAGTAGCCTACTGCTGGAGTAAAGGTTCTCTCTCTACTCGGCTTAAACAATGCATTCTGATCTACTGAGGTCATGAACTGAAAATCTGCAACGCAAATAATTGCAGAACTGCAGTCAGACTGCATCTGGCGTACTCGTATATAGTATGCGTATAGGTAAGTACATATATAATATGTACGTATAAGGAAGCGTAAGAGTAAGTGTATATTATGTAGGTACAAACTACAAACCTATCTCCCAAGAATGTATTATGCACCATCTAATGCACTTAACGTCTCTCTGCTCTCTCTCTCTCTCCTCTCTCGCTCTCTCTCTCTTTCTCTCTCTACTTGGCTTCAACTTAAAGTTAAACAATGCATTCTGATCTACTGAGGTCATGAACTGAAAATCTGCAACGCAAATAATTGCAGAACTGCAGTCAGACTGCATCTGGCCTATTCCACACTGGTGTTGGGTGCATTCGATAAGCCTGGAGTACACTGCACGTTTTCTTACTCGTCACTGTGACAATGACATTGAAACTATATCTAAAATAAATGGATGGGTGAAAGGCAGAGCGGGCTAGCCTAGTTAGCTGGCCCGCTTAGCTCGATTCCCGCCCGGGGCGGATTTTATCCTGATGGGATAATGTTCGTTCTCGGAACGGCTGGCTTTCTCCTATCCTGTCTTCCTTCTCTCTTCGATTTCGGGACGATAAGACCATAGCAGTTACAGTTCCCCCTGTCAAACTTTCTCATATCCTGTCCTCTCTTCCATTTCAGGACGAAGAGACTTCCTTTGTTACAATTCCCTCAACCAAACTCTTCAAAAAAGAAAAAAAACAGTATGTAGGTATGTTTGTTCCACCTCTTATAACCTCTTGAATAGGTAATACATTTAATCAAATTTTGATGGAACTGGCACCAATGTTCTACACAGAGGGAAATTTATTCAGTAGAACTATCACGTCACTTGAGCTCATGGCGAGTCAGAAAGATATAGTTCAAAGTTATCCGATAATATTGTAGGATTTGTAGGTAATTTCGCTGAGGATAGCCACACTGCCCTCACGCCACGTGATCTCACGTGACGTGACGTGATAGTAGTGTGTTTCTACCTTTAACCTCAGTGATTCATTCTTCCTAGTTATAAATAGTAGCGGTCAACGTCGGATACTGCGTACTAGACTACGCTATAAGAGTGCAGTGCAAAAATAGATATTCTTATTCCGGGCGGAATTCTCTGGAATTTCATTGAAACATTTGAGATTTATGTGTGTGTGAGTGCGAGTGTGGAACTGGGAACGTAGGTGCCTACATATACTTGTCTATGCCAATGCATGAATTATGTAGTAATATGCATGGTGATGGAAATTAGTGCAATACACGCCCTACACTGGAATTTAGACCACGCTACGCCACTGATGACTTCACGTGACGTGAAAGTGGTGGAAGTGTTTCTACCTTAAAGCCGTTCTGAAAACGAGCCTTATCTGTTTAAAATAAAATTCGTCAAGTGCGGGAATAAAACCCGCGAATTAGCGCTTTTAAGGCAGGCGCAGGCACCCTACAATCTATACTCTATAGCTATAGAGCTAGACTATAACTATCTAACTTAGCCTAGGCTGGCACTAGCATAATTATTATTAGTACCTACAATACCTATATTACAAGTCAGTATTTGCCAATAGGTATCTACATAGAATGTGTCATCAAGCCATAGGCCATAGGTATAACAAGTAGTACGTATGTATATGTACCTACCAGTTTACCATAGGTATAAGTACATAGTACGTAGGTATGTACCTACCATCATGCTATACATATGGCCTTGGTGGATGTGCCAAAACTACAATGCTAATATATTCCTGTGTGTGGCTTGTAGGCTGTTCTATTCCTGTATGTCTTGTAGGCGGCTCTAGGAGGCCACAATTTTCCTATCCAGGATTATCAGGCATACTAATGCGAGTGTGGAACTGGGAAGGTAGATACCTAGTACCTACTTATACTTGTCTATGTCAATGCATGAATTATGTAGTAATATGCTTGGTGAAGGAAATTAGTGCCCTACACGCCCTACACTTGAATTTAGACCACGCTACGCCACTGATGACTCGAATCCCCCATGACTTCACGTGACGTGAAAGTGTTTCTACCTTAAAGCCGTTCTGAAAACGAGCCTTATCTGTTTAAAATAAAATTCGTCAAGTGCGGGAATAGAACCCGCGAATTAGCGCTTTTAAGGCAGGCGCAGGCACCCTACAATCTATAGAGGCGCAGGCACCATGTTGTGATATCCACAAAAGTTGTGAAAAGTGCCGTTTGTGCTTTTCCACAAATAATTCATGATTTTGATTTGATATTTTGACCACCACTTCACAAGTTCGGGATCCTACTTCTTATTGACATAATAAATTCATGAAGCATGATAAATATTATCATAATTATGATATTACATCAAATAGTAATTAAGTACCTAATTACCAAGCAGTAGGTACTATGTAGGCATTCACAGGTGTATTGTCTCGTAATAGGTAACTGCTACTTAAGTTTTGTGTCTGTGTAAGCTTTGGTAGGTACGTATACACATTCAATGAGTAAGTACCTACTTAAGTATACTTATCTACCCCTAAATTATTGAAACTAACACTCGTATTTATGAAGCATGATAAATATTATCATAATTATGATATTACATCAAATAGTAATTAAGTACCTAATTATAAAGCAGTAGGTACTGTGTAGGCATTCACAAGTGTATTGTCTCGTAATAGGTAATTGCTATTTAAGTTTTGTGTCTGTGTAAGCTTTGGTAGGTAAGTATACACATTCAATGAGTAAGTACCTACTTAAGTATACTTATCTACCCCTAAATTATTGAAACTAACACTCGTATTTATGAACGAGAATGATCGTTCTTAGATCAGTCTCAAGTCAAAATTGACCAATCAAATGCCTTGAGACTATGCTTAGCACGAACTTAAGAGCCAGCATTTTGTTCATAAATATGGGTGTTAGTTTTGGGCATAAATATGTACGTACACACGATGAGTAAATAATCCAATAGGCGTATTTAGTAGTGTAGATCCCACTGTCGCAATAAAGCCAAAGCTAGTCAACAAGGGACACTCGTAATTTCCTTCAAATATTCATATCAGCCTAGTTTGGACGGCAGCACGCCTGCCTTGTATCCGCCAGGTCGCGGGTTCCATTCCCGCCCGGGGCGAACATTATCCGAAACAGATAAGGTTCGTTCTCGGAACGGCTGGCTTTCTCCTATCCTGTCTTCCTCTCTTCGCTTTCGAGAAGATAAGACCTTAGCAGTTACAGTTCCCTCTATTAAACTTAGAAGCTTATTATTTTTAGCTCGAGGAAAAAAATCTCTTTATAATATTATTTAATTATGTAGGTATTATTGAAATAAATAAATCTATATTTAAATAAAAAAAAAAATCTAAAAAAAATAGTAAAAAAAATCTTTAGGGGCACCGAATTCTCAAATTATATTGAGGATAAAATTCCATACCTCGGCTGGGATTGAACCCACGCCCTCCTGTTTACCAGGCGAGCGCCTTGACCACTACACCACCGAGGCACCTGAATACAGACGGACTATTGGACGCTTTGATAGAAAAGGTGTCTTTACCTATAATAAGGTTATTTGTGATGTAAAATCGCTTTTCGCTACCTATTTACCAATCGAAACGAGTTCCCAATAGTTTTTAGTGTTAAAGAAGAAGAAGAAGAAGAAGAAGAAGGAGAAGGAGAAGAAGAAGAAGAAGAAGAAGAAGAAGAAGAAGGAGAAGAAGAAGAAGGAGAAGAAGAAGAAGGAGAAGAAGAAGAAGAAGAAGAAGAAAAATTATATTGAATCGTTCCTAGGGAGAAGGGCCTATGTAATTTTTTCTTCTGGGAACGATATAGGAAATAAAGAAGTAATGCTATCAAACCCCAGTATGGAAGTTAAGCTACGGTGAGTGTGGTTGGTATGCAGGTGCCCTAGGCCCTAGACAACTGGTTTGGGTTTCAGTTCATATGAAGAAGAAGAAGAAGGAGAAGGAGAAGAAGAAGAAGAAGAAGAAGAAGAAGAAGAAGAAGAAGAAGAAGAAGAAGAAAAATTATATTGAATCGTTCCTAGGGAGAAGGGCCTATGTAATTTTTTCTTCTGGGAACGATATTGAATTGATTCTTGTCTGTAGGTCTTTTTCAATAGAAGTCTTCAATTTATTTTACTGTTTGCTCACAAGATATCTACCTAGGTACATCCACCTGGGTAGGTAATATCTAATATGTGTGATATATTGCCTACCTACATTTTGAACATGTGGCTGAATAAATTTTTGGGATACTAAAGGAAAATTAAGTCGATTTTCGTTGAGTTTTGCTTCGGTACGTACCTAGATAGAGGTAATACAAATACTCGTTAACGTAGGTATAGATACCAAACGAACGGTAACTACTAACTACCAGGTAAGTACTCAAGGTATAGTTAAAACACGTGTTAATATTAAGTACATTTCTGAGGGACTTCCAATAATCGTCTCAGAAAGTGCCAAACTCTCAGAAAAGTTCCAATAATAATCGTTGATCAATCAGAATTTCAACTTGCTTTAACTCTCGGATTAAGCAATCTCGGCCCATTTTCGATTGCTTAACACAAGAGTTAAACATGAAGCAAGTTCAAGCAAACTTGAAGCAAGTTTAAGCAACCAAAGATTCCACAATAATAAGTTGTTTACTTTACAGTGTTGTATAAAATTTATCTACATTTTATCTATAACCTTCAATCAAGTATTGTTTAATTATTACAACTTTGTTTGTGTATTTATTTTGTGTAGGTAATTATGTAATTCTTAAATAATGCTAGAAATGTCCAATACGCCCACACTTCTGGTGTGTTGTAGGTAATTATAACTACTTTACCTAGGCATATTATCATAATAATATCAAGTATTAAATACAAATACGGGTCCCTCCTAAGCCAACAATGCTTCTAAGAAGAATATTATTGTAGGAAGGAAACAGTCCTCTTTGGTGAACCAAACTATTTCTAGTCTATAGAGGTGCTGGGAGGAATTGTAACTGGTTTCAAGGCCAGCCTGTCTCCCATGCTACTTCGGACCTATAACGTGTTCTATAAATACAAATACGGGTCCCTCCTAAGCCAACAATGTTGTAGGAAGGAAAGGTGGAAGAATATTATTGTAGGAAGGAAACTGTCCTCTTTGGTGAACCAAACTATTTTTAGTCTATAGAGGTGCTGGGAGGAATTGTAACTGGTTTCAAGGCCAGCCTGTCTCCCATGCTACTTCGGACCTATAACGTGTTCTATACAGGGTCCGCCACTCACCTGAAGGCTCAAGGGGCCCCAGGATTACTTTCCTTCCTTATCTGCGGTGTGAAATATACAGGGTGCCCCTAAAGATTTTTTTTACTATTTTTTTTAGATTTTTTTTTTTATTTAAATATAGATTTATTTATTTCAATAATACCTACATAATTTTCTTATCGTTGTTAGTACCATTGAACAGACCATTGTAGTGGTACTTAATAAAAAGTGGTAGTGGTACTTAATAAAAAGTGGTAGTGGTACTTAATAAAAAGTGGTACTTGATATTTCTTCTGGTACTTGATATTCCTACGGAAAATTGTACACCACAGGATTTAAAATGGCCAAATCGTCAGCCCTTCTCCTGATCCTTGCTTTTCAGTTGGCCTTTGTACTGGGTAAGCAATTTTGAAAATCCTATACTTTTCCCGATATTCTGGTGGTGCATAAGCAATAGAGGATACCTTGTAGCCAAATGGAAGGTAAAATCCCGGTCACGTCATTAAAGATTTAAAGAGATATAAAATGACGTTAAATTCCTTTAAAAATCTTAAATCTTAAGGTGTGTCTAAACATCGTCGATCGGTGAATCTATGCTGTCGAGGCAGTGTGGACGGTTCAGTCGACATCGATCGAAGGCCGGTCGACTATGTGTGGACAGGTAGACGCACCACCTTTATTGGTTGGTTCAAAAATTTTACTTTGACCGTTTCTATCCTTACAGATTTGGCTGCCCCTGAATCGGCTAACGAGCCAGATTGCTCCAAATGCCCCACAACTTGCCCTATGCCTGCCGAATGCCCTGGGTACATTTGGACCGGGATGGAATGGGCCCCTGCAGAAATGAAAAACAGCCCGAATAACAATAAGCACTAGGCAAAATAGGCAACAGGGGTCAATGATCAATCAGTAAATAATGTTATTTCTAAACTTACCTACCTATCGTTTCATTAGAATTTTTTATTAATAAATGATTTCTTCTTTTATTGGTTAGGTTAGACATCCTACTCTCATCCGAACTATGTCTGTTGTGACGGGTGTTTTGAATGAGGAAAACGCCCCATTTTTTTGGCCGGCCGCCCGACTGTCAGTGCCCTAAATCACCAAAGTATGGAAAAGTATTTACAATTCCATATTTTGATATGATTCGTCCAAATTCAAAATTCTGCTTTTCCATTGGCTATTACACTTGTAAGATACTTTTCCATACTTTGGTGATTTAGGGCACAGGCCTCCTAGAGCCGCCTACAAGACATACAGGAATAGAACAGCCTACAAGCCACACACAGGAATATATTAGCATTGTAGTTTTGGCACGTCCACCAAGGTCGCATGTATAGCATGATGGTAGGTACATAGGTACTATGTACTTGGTAGGTACATTAGGTACTATGTAATTGGTAGGTACATTAGGTACTATGTACTTGGTAGGTACATTAGGTACTATGTAATTGGTAGGTACATTAGGTACTATGTACTTGGTAGGTACATACGTACTATGTACTTGGTAGGTACATACGTACTATGTATTTATACCTATGGTAAACTGGTAGGTACATATACATACGTACTACTTATTATACCTATGGCTTGATGACACATTCCATGTAGGTACCTACCTATTGGCAAATACTGACTTGTAATAAAGGTATTGTAGGTACTCATAATAATTATGCTAGTGCCAGCCTAGGCTTAGATAGTTAGTAGGGTGCCTGCGCCTCTATAGATTGTAGGGTGCCTGCGCCTGCCTTAAAAGCGCTAATTCGCGGGTTCTATTCCCGCACTTGACGAATTTTATAGGTTCGATACTCCCCTGTGTCGACAAATTTCTCTTTTATTTGTGAACCGTTACCAAATAAGCAAGTGAATAGTTGATCCCATGTGATTTTTCACGCGGAAAAATGGTGCTACTTTTAGCACTCTCTGACTTACAGTTGAGAAGTTGCGGGTTCGATACTCCCCGGTGTCAACAAATTTCCCTTTTATTTGTGAACTACTTTTATACTCTCTGACTTACAGTTGAGAAGTTGCGGGTTCGATACTCCCCTGTGTCAACAAATTTCTCTTTTATTTGTGAACCGTTACCAAATAAGTTGAGAAGTTGCGGGTTCGATACTTCCCTGTGTCGACAAATTTCCCTTTTATTCGTGAACCGTTACCAAATAAGCAATAGTTGATCCCATGTGATTTTTCACGCCGAATCGAATGGTGAAACTTTTAGAACTGTCCGACTTACAGTTGAGAAGTTGCGGGTTCGATACTCCCCTGTGTCAACAAATTCCCCTTTTAGTACATTTTTTTATTTATTTTCTATTTCTTTTCAAATACCTACGTATTCTGCAAATGTAATAGAAAGTCGTGTGATGTTCACACCAGATTTTTAAGAGAAGAGGTTACAGTAGCACGATATTCTTGCACGCCGGAGGTCCCTGGTTCGATTCCCAGAGGGGCCAAATTTTTCTCGGCTCTGTGCGTGGAGTTCGGGGTGCACTCAGGCTCGTGAGGCCAACTGAGTAGCTACTTTAATCAAGTAGCGACCAGTGGTGGCGGTGGCATTACCATAGTAGAAAAATTATGGAGTCATGAAGATTTTGGTAGGTAGGTATTGCAAAGGAAACACTAAGTAGGTGTTGTGATATCCACAAAAGTTGTGAAAAGTGCCGTTTGTGCTTTTCCACAAATAATTCATGATTTTGATTTGATATTTTGACCACCATAGTCATTGGCCAGGTAGAGATTGGTGTGGCTTTTATAAACAATCGCGGTGTTCCAGTAAATATGTAGGTATGTTTTGTGACATAAAGTGTCACAGTTCCACAAAGAACATTAGGTGCCACTAGGTAACTACATACCTACCTACATATTATTATAACGTCAATTCCTAATTTTGAATTTCTTTATTTTTAGATCATTGAATTTTCCAACATCGGCATCTGTGCATGGGACTCCAGATTTCAACATGTTCTCTAATCCGTACGCCCTGCCCTAGACTTTTGGAATATAGAGCTGACGGGATTTCAAAGTTATTTTCATCCAAAATGGCAAACTCTTGAGCCTGATAGCCAAGGTTCATTTTTAGGTTCCAAGAAATCCTAATTATTAAAATTGAAATGATCCAAAACTGAAGATATTTAGATGCGGGTTTTATCGGATGCCAAAAAATCTGGGCCGACTAATGAAACAGACAGAACTCAAAAAAATATAGGTAGGTATTTACTTTTAATGAGATCCCAAAAGATCCAGTCCAACTATTAAAATCGAAAGGGCCTCACAAAATGACTCCCTCTGGTCTGTTTGGAAAAGGGTTGAATCATTCGTGCATGAAGGTGGCTCCAATATATCAGTCATCAAAACTTCATTTCATTGGTCCACTGTGAGGGTCAGCTCTCCAAGAAATCCCAATTATTAAAATTGAAATGACCCAAAACTGAAGATATTTAGATGTGGGTTTTAAAAATCTGGCCCGACTAATGAAACAGACAGAACCCAAAAAATTATAGGTAGGTATTTACTTTTAATGAGATCCCAAAAGATCCAGTCCAACTATTAAAATCGAAAGGGCCTCACAAAATCACTCCCTCTGGTCCGTTTAGAAAAGGGTTGAATCACTCGTGCATGAAGGTGGCTCCAATATATCACTCATCAAAACTTCATTTCATTGTAGAGAGAGAGGAGAAATAGGGGAAATCACTGCATTATGCCATTTGAAACTCATTTTATTTCATTATGCCATTTAAACTCATTTTATTATGCCATTTTAAACTCATTCCATTTCATTATGCCATTTAGAAACTCATTGAACCCTGGCGTTATTTTAATGAGTCTCCATCACAACCGAATGAATGAAACACTTCTAGGATGTGCGTGCAGTCAGCAAGGAGGGAAGAAGAAGAGAAAGAAGAAGGGGAAGAAGCAGAAGAAGAAGAAGATCACGAATAAAAAAAAGAGCAAGAAGACGAACACGTATAAGGAGTAGAAAAAGAAGAATACGAGGAAGAAGACTAAAAGAAAAAATCGTGGATTTAAAAGAATGTGTAGCAAAATAAGGAAACAATGGATCCTAGGAAGATGCTGGTCAGAATATGGAGAATATTATAATAAAATACCTCTTCAACAAAGTATGTAAAAAAATACAACAAAATATACAAGAAACAGTATAAAAAATATACAACAAAGTATACAAGAGGCAGTATAAAACGAAGTACAAAAACATCATGTTATAAACAAAAACATCAGGCCAAACAATGCAAAATAACCTCAATGACATAACCGTGGACATGACAAGATCGGACGAATTCATCAAAACAATACCCAACACATTCCTGAACGAACCTTGCAAAGAGGAAAAGATTTATTACAATATTATACCAACGAACACATCAGAGTTTCAGAGATCAGACGTAACAATTAGGTACATTGGTAGGTATTTTGTGTAAATTAATACAAACGTACATATCAGAGAGAGGATTTTGAGATTCAGACGTAACAATTATACATTGGTATTTTGTGTAAATTAATACATTCTAACACATCAGAGATGTAACATTTGGTATTTTATGTAAATGAGATGAAAATAATACAAACGTACCTACATATCAGAAGATTTAGAGATTCAGATGTAACAATTATTATACATTTTGGTATTTTGTGTAAATTAATACATTCTAACACATTAGAGATGTAACATTTGGTATTTTATGTAAATGAGATGACATTGTTGCGTGGGCAGATGTTTTAAATAGTCAGTCATTGGGCAGGTAGAGATTGGTGGTGGCTTTTATAAACAATCGCGGTGTTCCAGTAAATATGTATGTTTTGCGACATAAAGTGTCACAGTTCCACAAAGAATATTAGGTAACTACATATTATTATAACGTCAATTCCTAATTTTGAATTTCTTTATTTTTAGATCATTGAATTTTCCAACATCGGCATCTGTGGGACTCTTGTACTATGTATTGAGGATGGATTGTACTATTGGAGTAGCACCATGGTATTGTTGTTGTTATTTATGAATAGAAATATAATATCAAAGAATTGTTCAGTTCTCTAGGTCAGAAACAGGGTGAGTCAACTCCCACAACAGGTGTTTATCGAGCGGTGATTTTATTGTCCACACCAAGATCAAGGGCCTTGCCTGTTTAGACTGCCAGAGTAAAGGAACTTTTCAGTCCTATGCTAGCGGTACAAGTATTCTATTCTAATACCTCATTAATACCTAATAATTCTAATACCTCAACCAAATTTTGGTTATGAAGGAATCAAGTCCGGAAAATGCACCAAATTATCATTGCGATTGCGTACACTTATAAATCCCGAATACTTTCCGTCACCGGTCCCTCATCTTACGTCTAGAATTCTAGATTGTTCCATACTACTTTATATTGGATGAAATGCACGACCGCAAACTTATTGAGTCAAATCCGGTCTTATCGTAAGGCGACGGAACGTATCTGTGACGGAAATTTTGTTCTGTCGTCTGTCGTGCATTTGATACAATGCAATGTAAAGTAATCTGGACCAAGATGACGGTACGGAGACGAAACGTATCTGTGACGGACGGATAAGTGTATAAACTAACAAATGGAACAAGTAAGGTGATGGAACAGAGACGAAACGTATCTGTGACGGATAAGTGTAAACTAATAAATGGAACAAGTAAGGTGACGGAACAGAGACGAAACGTATCTGTGACGGATAAGTGTAAACTAATAAATGGAACAAGTAAGATGACGGAACAGAGACGGAACGCATCTGTGACGGATAAGTATAAACTAATAAGTGGAACAAGCAATGTGATGGAACGTATAAGTGTGAGCCCTGCTTGATCCATCCAGTATTAGGATCAGTACATTTGAATTGAATAGGAAAGCAAGGAATAATGAAATATTGTTTCAGAATATTTCCATCCGTCAGATCATTTCGTATTGAGGATATCACAATGAAAACGAATGAAACAAATCTCCTAGCTATGCCCTTGAGCAGTAAGGTGAACCTAGAATCTAGGTCCTGGGTCCCCAAGACCTTAGGTCTTCAATCAACCTAGTAGGTCCTGGATATCAAACCTAGAACTTGTCATGGGTCTCATTTCACACTAGCAATATTTTCATCTGACACGTCATTGTTTAAAGGGACTTTTCAGTCATACAGGGGGTTTTCCAACCCATCTTTTTTATGTACTTAGGTTGTATCTTGAAAGTTGCTCATCATTCGAATCATTTGTTTCGCAACATTTGTTACCGGTGTGTACTAGACTCAAGAGCCTCTCCCTTGGACTTCAACTAACCTAGAACTTGTCATGAGTGTCATTTCATTCACCGAAATGCAATAGATAGGGGATCGCCAAGCCATCTCGTTGCCGTCGATCAACTTGATAGACGTCTATTGAAACGGTATACTGTCCCAACGAAATAGATTCACTTCGTCGATTGACGGCGTCGACTATGTGTGGACACAGCTTAGAATCCAGGTTGAATAGTTAATATTTTCGGTAGGCAGAGGGGCTAAGGTTAGAATAAACACATGTTTGAATTGTCAACTCCTGATTCGCCAGTAGCACACACATGTACACTATGAACTCGCGGCTGTGAACTTTCAAAAATTTCTTTTGACAATATATTAGTCTCCCGGGAGAGAAGTCCGTATAGAAATCTGCCTCTCAAACCGCAAGACCAATGAGACCATGATCAAGGTAAAAAAACTTCTCTACTGGCAGTGGTGCAGGATGAGGTTGTCAAAAAGGGAAGCTTATTTACTTACTTTCCGTGTCCGCAAATGTCACCAACTTTAGATTTAGAATCTCCACATTTCCAGTGATTTGCCATATTTATCGCTTTCTCGTTTGCAAGTGCCCAGGTAAATCCGGAGGAATCACCAGAGATTCCAAATCTAATGCAGTGGTGCGGGGTGAATTTGTCAAAAAGGGAAGCTTATTTACTTACTTTCCGTGTCCGCAAATGTTACCAACTTTAGATTTGGAATCGCCACATTTCCAGTGATTTGCCATATTTATCGCTTTCTCGTTTGCAAGTGCCAGGTAAGTCCGGAGGAATCACCACAGATTCCAAATCTAAAGTTGGTAACGATTTCAGACACAGAATGTAAGTAAAAGGGAAGCTTTAAACTTATGCACACTATACCGATCTGCTGGTAATCTTACGCCACATTTTAATGACAAAAATTCTCGCTAAGTCAAAGTGAAACAAGAAGTTTGAAATTTCGGGGCTTTTCAGCTTGTCCAAAGTCCCTGTGGGAATTTATGCTTAGTGCAGCTTGAGAGCCAGCTTTTTGTCCATGAATAACGCCCTTAGAATCCAGGTTGAAGAGCTAATCAGTTATACTCTTTTTGGTAAGTGGTACCTACTACCTAAGTAGAGGGGATCATTACAGCTTAACCCCATACACAAAAAGCCCGATCTGAGGCTTAGGTGTAGGGGCTAGACAGCCCTAAAGGATGGGTTCAGCTTCTACGAATCTACGAGGTAGAAGGGATAAAAAGACAAACAGAAAACATGTAGAGAGGAAGGGAACAGTGCTTCCCTAGCTTCCATGGAAGCTACGCCACTGGTCTCTACTGAAATGAAACAAACAGGTTTCTTTGCCTGTCAATTCTAAAAAGTAAAAAAAGTTCTGAACATGGATTCCTACTAGCTCATAAACAGAATCCTCGGGGGGAATTTCAAAAACCTGTTAATTTATGGAAGTCGATTCTGTGGACTTTCTTCTCTCGAGAATGGGTTTGACGATATAGGTTTGGTTCTTCTTGCCTTAGCTCGGTCGCTGAGATGTCTGTCTACCTTACCACATACATCGTATCCTCTAGTAGCGCTGTCAAACTTTCTTGACTTGGCGGGGCGGAGCGCTACCGCGCTCCTTAATATTGGATGAAATGCACGACCGCAAACTTATTGAGTCAAATCCGGTCTTATCGTAAGGTGACGGAACGTATCTGTGACGGAAATTTTGTTCTGTCGTCTGTCGTGCATTTGATACAATGCAATGTAAAGTAATCTGGACCAAGGTGACGGTACGGAGACGGAACGTATCTGTGACGGAACAGAGACGAAACGTATCTGTAACGGAAATTCGTGCTGTCGTCTGTCGTGCATTTGATACAATACAATGTAAAGTAATCTGGACCAAGGTGACGGAACAGAGACGAAACGTATCTGTGACGGATAAGTGTGAACTAATAAATGGAACAAGTAATGTGATGTTGTGATGGAACGTATAAGTGTGAGCCCTGCTTGATCCATCCAGTATTAGGATCAGTACATTTGAATTGAATAGGAAAGCAAGGAATAATGAAATATTGTTTCAGAATATTTCCATCCTAGAGAATGATCCGTCAGATCATTTCGTATTGAGGATATCACAATGAAAACGAATGAAACAAATCTCTTAGCTATGCCCTTGAGCAGTAAGGTGAACCTAGAATCTAGGTCCTGGGTCCCCAAGACCTTAGGTCTTCAATCAACCTAGTAGGTCCTGGATATCAAACCTAGAACTTGTCATGGGTCTCATTTCACACTAGCAATATTTTCATCTGACACGTCATTGTTTAAAGGGACTTTTCAGTCATACAGGGGGTTTTCCAACCCATCTTTTTTATGTACTTAGGTTGTATCTTGAAAGTTGCTCATCATTCGAATCATTTGTTTCGCAACATTTGTTACCGGTGTGTACTAGACTTAAGAGCCTCTCCCTTGGACTTCAACTAACCTAGAACTTGTCATGAGTGTCATTTCATTCACCGAAATGCAATAGATAGGGGATCGCCAAACCATCGATCGTGAGCTACCGGTAGCTCACAGACAGTCGCACAAATTGAGAACAGCTCTTATGGGAACCAAACATTTACTTCGTTCCGGAGTAAATTATTGGTTCCCAGACTAAAAGGTAGCTCGCCAAGGGAGTCCTAGACATCTGAGTAGTTCCTGACCAATAAAAGGTTGGCGACCCCGGGAGTAGATCAATATTTACGATTCCTATGAAGCGATGGAACAAGGACCTCTTTTTCGACAGTGGCACAAAGTCACAAACACATGTTTGATTTGTCATCTATGTCCACACATAGTCGACGCCGTCGATCAACTTGATCGACGTCTATTGAAACGGTATACTGTCCCAACGCAATAGATTCACCTCGTCGATTGACGGCGTCGACACAGCTTTTTTTATTTATTTTAATTAAAAAAAAAAAAAAAAAAGAATCCAGGTTGAATAATTTTGTTTAGTTTGAGATAATGGTCAAGTACGATATCATAATATTTAATATTTTCGGTAGGCAGAGGGGCTAAGGTTGGAATAAACACATGTTTGAATTGTCAACTCCTGATTCGCCAGTAGCACACACATGTACACTATGAACTCGCGGCTGTGAACTTTCAAAAATTTCTTTTGACAATATATTAGTCTCCCGGGAGAGAAGTCCGTATAGAAATCTGCCTCTCAAACCGCAAGACCAATGAGACCATGATCAAGGTAAAAAAACTTCTCTACTGGCAGTGGTGCAGGATGAGGTTGTCAAAAAGGGAAGCTTATTTACTTACGTTCCGTGTCCGCAAATGTTACCAACTTCGATTTGGAATCTCCCCATTTCCAGTGATTTGCCATATTTATCGCTTTCTCGTTTGCAAGTGCCCAGGTAAATCCGGAGGAATCACCAGAGATTCCAAATCTAAAGTTGGTGACAATTTCATACACAAAAAGCCCAATCTGAGGCTTAGGTGTAGGGGCAAACAGCCCTAAAGGATGGGTTAAGCTTCTATGAATCTACGAGGTAGGAGGGATAAAAAGACAAACAGAAAACATGTAGAGAGGAAGGGAACAGTGCTTCCCTAGCTTCCAAAGAAGCTACGCCACTGGTCTCTACTGAAATGAAACAAACAGGTTTCTTTGCCTGTCAATTCTAAAAAGTAAAAAAAGTTCTGAACATGGATTCCTACTAGCTCATAAACAGAATCCTCGGGGGGAATTTCAAAAACCTGTTAATTTATGGAAGTCGATTCTGTGGACTTTCTTCTCTCGAGAGAGAATGGGTTTGACGATATAGGTTTGGTTCTTCTTGCCTTAGCTCGGTCGCTGAGATGTCTGTCTACCTTACCACATACATCGTATCGTCGTTATCATCATTATCAGCATCTTTTCCTTCTTTATTCCTGTTTTCTTTCGTACGTTATTTCTTTCTTTTCTCCCTTTCTTTATTCGTTATCTTCTCTCGTTCGTTGAATGTACATAAGTTGGATTAAATCCGTCAGATAGATGTCTGTCTACCTTACCACATACATCGTATCTTCGTTATCATCGTTATCAGCATCTTTTCCTTCTTTCTTCCTGTTTTCTTTCGTACTTTATTTCTTTCTTTCTTTCTTTCTCCCTTTCTTTATTCGTTATCTTCTCTCGTTCGTTGAATGTACATAAGTTGGATTAAATCCGTCAGATAGATGTCTGTCTACCTTACCACATACATCGTATCTTCGTTATCATCATTATCAGCATCTTTTCCTTCTTTATTCCTGTTTTCTTTCGTACGTTATTTCTTTCTTTTCTCCCTTTCTTTATTCGTTATCTTCTCTCGTTCGTTGAATGTACATAAGTTGGATTAAATCCGTCAGATAGATGTCTGTCTACCTTACCACATACATCGTATCTTCGTTATCATCATTATCAGCATCTTTTCCTTCTTTCTTCTTGTTTTCTTTCGTACGTTATTTCTTTCTTTCTTTCCCCCTTTCTTTATTCGTTATCTTCTCTCGTTCGTTGAATGTACATAAGTTGGATTAAATCCGTCAGATAGATGTCTGTCTACCTTACCACATACATCGTATCTTCGTTATCATCATTATCAGCATCTTTTCCTTCTTTCTTCCTGTTTTCTTTCGTACTTTATTTCTTTCTTCCGTTCTTCTTCCTCGCCTTTTCCCATGTTCAGACAGAGTCGGCGTTTTTGTCAACCTCTTTGGGCTGACATTTGGTTATGACTACGATTTTTTTTCCCAAGTGTATGTCCTTTGCACTCAACCTTTGCTATTTCTTTAGCAAGGGCTGGTATCCTCCCAGTTTAAAGGCCTGAATTATGTACCTGTCTGTTTTTCCATCTTAACATTAAACCGGCTGTCAATAATAAGTTTTAAACTTTTACAGCCCTTTGAAAAAAAAAGCAAAATAATAATAATCTAATTTCACTACAGGGTGAAATTAGATTCTTAACATTAAACCGGCTGTCAATAAGTTTTACACTTTTACAGCTGTTTGAAAAAAAAAAAATAATAATAATAATAATCTAATTTCACTACAGGGTGGTACCCTTCTTCCGGCCATCCTCTTCTCCAATCGCCACTCGTTCCAATGCACCAGTAGTCGTTGCACCGTCCTGCTTTAGCACAATACTGTTAGGTCATATCTACTGTTTGGTCATACCTAACCGTACCAAGCTACCAAGAAGGTACCAAGCTACCAAGAAGGTACCAAGCTACCAAGAAGGTACCAAGCTACCAAGAAGGTACCAAGCTACCAAGAAGGTACCAAGCTACCAAGAAGGTACCAAGCTACCAAGAAGGTACCAAGCTACCAAGAAGGTACCAAGCTACCAAGAAGGTACCAAGCTACCAAGAAGGTACCAAGCTACCAAGAAGGTACCAAGCTACCAAGAAGGTACCAAGCTACCAAGAAGCCTAATCCGTCAATAGTTTTCCTATACAGTGACATTCAGTAACTGTACTGTGATTATGCTGATAGCAATATTGAATATTAAAATATTGATCCAGGTCACGAGCTTATTGTTGTCAATGCTGGAATTGTTGGATTGACGAGAAATAGAATTGGTTGGAAGAAGCACTTGTCTTGTAATATTTTATATTTTACTAAACGAGGATTAGAAGCAAATAGGTACATACGAGGAAGCTTAGGAGTGACGGACATCAAGGAGAAGATTGAAGAAAGGCAACTAAGATGGTATGGGCATATACAAAGAAGACCGGACAACCACATGGTGAAGGAAGCAATGAAGATCAGTTTCAATCTAGATAAACAAAGAGGAAGACCAAGAAACAACTGGATTAGACAACAGGAGAATAGGTTAAAGAAGAATAACATCCCAGAACGTGACATACTGTGACATACAAAACCGAAGACAATATCTTTTGCGGACAAGACGAGCCGACCCGAGCAGTTATAACTGAAAAGGGACCAAGGCCAGGGATATATACAGGGTGTTGATGCAGAACCTAAAGGGCTATATCAGAAAAACCTATTTGGACAGATCCGATTTTCAACAGGGGTGGAGTTATTCAGGATTTTCTGTCTACAGTACAGGAGAAAAATGAAGCTCAAAGAGAGGGGGGGGGTAGCCGGGCCCCCTCGACCCCAATTTTTCGGAGTCTGACAGTACCTAGATGAGAGGAATGAAGCT
>NW_007379420.1:29733-42542 GCF_000475195.1 Diaphorina citri
AGCACATCTTACAATGTTTGAGTTCATACAGGATATTACTTGACCGAATATTTTGTTCTTGATCAATCACAAAAATAGATATGTCAAGGAGAAATAAATTCAATTCTAATAAAGTATGGAACCAAGGAGAAGTTACTGAACCAGTTAGCCAGTACTGTTAAAATCAATATGGTCATGTTCAACAATCTGATATTTCCAATCAATTCAAGAGAGTGTATCATAGCATAAAATCATGGAACACAGTACGAGGGAATAATTTCAACATGATGCCCGAGGAGTTTCTTTAATGTGGTTGTTGGATAAAGTGCATGAGGATTTGAATACTTGCACCTAAGAAGAAATATAAAACCATCAAAGTAAGTAGTTTAGACCATAGCCAATCACTTGTACTCTTCTTAATTGTCTATGTTGTCATCTTTTCGCAAATGCAAGTAGGTAAAAGGATCAAAAATAAACGTTTGGGTATGGGATATGGTTAGAAGTAGAATTTTCTATTCTACAATTTGGTAATGGTTAAAGAAGGAATGACACTAAAAATGTTTATCTATAATTCTTATTACAAGAGCAAATACTTTGCTCTTAGGATGTGGATCATATGGTTAGTTTTAAGGTGTTTAAAATGTTTAAAAAAAGTAAAGTTTTTTTCCGCCAAATATAATAACCATATCTCAATTTTTTTTCCGCCAAAATTAATATCCTCAAGCTGTTTGAATCAAGATTCCTTTAATTGGAAACTTTTGCTTTTGAGTTGGCAATTTCTCATTACAATAATGTCCTGTTTGAAATCAATAAATTCCTTTTTTATTTGGAAACTGTTGTTCTGAATTGGCAATTTCTCATTATCAAAAAATAAAAAAAATAAAGGCCTGTTTTTTTTTCTTGTTATTATTGTTGGTGTACCAACTTCCAGAAACTCAGGCTGCTGTTTCATGAACAGGCTGCGAGATGAGCTCGGACAAGGTGAGATAGGATATTTGTTTCTACAGTTTTGCATTGGCAGTGGTAATAAGCGAGGAGAGCGTGGAGAGTTGTTGGGCCTTTTTTTCTAACCCTCTGATCCCTGCGCAATTTTTAAAATTTATTTTATTATTTATTTTGTTGCTTTGTAATTCACTTGTTTGTAAATATCGTAATTTAAATGAAAAGTATAATTATAAACGTGCAAACTAGAGATAAAAAGTAATAAAAGATGAATTCAGAATTGTACCGCGTTGCAGAAAAAAAATCAAAATTTCTGAATTTTCCCAACTTTACATGTCATGCAAGGCTCTGTGTTAAGTTACCGACATCATTTCTCCACTTGCCCTAAACATCTCAGAATGGCCATCTCAGCCCTGTTCATAACCCACGGCCTCAGAGTGATCAGAATTCAAAACTTTAGACCACAGGGTGAAAATCTTTTCATAAAAGTAAGTACTAAGACTATTTACGCATGTATGACTGATCATGCTAACTATATTAAATATAATACTTGACAAAATTTACACCTGAGCTGTGCAGCTGTATACACTTAAAACATGAACTGAGTGACAATTAAAGAATACATATTTAGAATTTTAAGATGTGCTATAAGAACAATTGATCACATTCACTCATTCCACAGTCCATATCATAGATCACACGACTGATCGCTCAGAAACTCGAGAACCAGAACACCTAGAACAAGACTGAAAAAAGGAAGCTGGCTGGGAATATATTATGACTTAGATGGTCTATTATACAGAGAAGAATCATGAACGGAAAATTGAAGGAACGAATCGAGAGAAGGAAGAAATTCGGAATGGCTGACGAACATATGAAAGGAAGTACATTTGAAGAAATAAAGGACGAAGCACAAGATCGGTGAGAGATGGAGAAAGAGAAACTAAAATCAAGAAAACAGTTGAAGTTACCGATGTACCTGTTCTAGAAACAGATTTACTAGTACTATATATAAATCAGAATTTGTTCTTAACTTGTTTAAATTTGTCAGCGTTTCATCAGTTGCTCTTCCACTTTGCTAAAAACTTTATTAAACGGGAAAAAATGTTGTGATTAAACCGCCTTAAAACGAAAAAAATGAGCTGTGGTCCCTTTGGATGCTCGTTGTACCAGGTTCGACTGTATTTTTGTTTATCTGTTTTTTAATAATAGGTAATGTTACCTATCACCTAAGTTACCTACCTATGTTACATATCGTACCTATCGTGATTTCGCGCGATTATGTCGCGGATTTGGCTGATATGTTCGCGGTTTCGCGCGATTATGTTCGCGAATTTCGCATTATGTTCGCGGATTCTCGCGATTTTGTTCGCGGGATTTGGCGATTATGTTCGCGGATTTCGCGATTATTTTCGCGGATTTCGCGATTATGTTCGCGGATTTGGTGATTTTTTTCGCGGATTTCGCGATTATGTTCGCGGATTTGGTGATTTTTTTCGCGGATTTCGCGATTATGTTCGCGGATTTGGTGATTTTTTTCGCGGATTTCGCGATTATGTTCGCGGATTTGGTGATTTTTTTCGCGGATTTCGCGATTATGTTCGCGGATTTGGTGATTTTTTTCGCGGATTTCGCGATTATGTTCGCGGATTTGGTGATTTTTTTCGCGGATTTCGCGATTATGTTCGCGGATTTGGTGATTTTTTTCGCGGATTTCGCGATTATGTTCGCGGATTTGGTGATTTTTTTCGCGGATTTCGCGATTATGTTCGCGGATTTCGCGATTATGTTCGCGGATTTCGCGATTATGTTCGCGGATTTCGCGATTATGTTCGCGGAGTTGGCGATTTTGTTCGCGGATTTGGCGATTATGGTCGCGGATTTGGCGATTTTGTTCGCGGATTTTGCGATTATGTTCACGGATTCGGCAATTATGTTCGCGGATTCGCATCCCGAATAAGTTTTGGATATTTGGCAAGCCTACCTCTATCCAAACCTCTTTAAAAAAGTCGAAATAACTGCAACCCCTGCGGGAGTCATTATATGTAATAAAAAAAAAAATCTAGCCAGCCTAGTTAGCTTAGTTGGTAGTGCGTCTGCCTTGTAAGCGCTAGGCCGCGGGTTCGATTCCCACCAGGGGCGGATTTTATCCTGATGGGATAATGATCGTTCTCGGAACGGCTGGCTTTCTCCTATCCTGTCTTCCTTCTCTCTTCGATTTCGGGACGATAAGACCATAGCATTTACAGTTCCCTCTGTCAAACCTCTCAAAAAAAAAAATCTAAAGTAAATCTTAATCGAAGTTTTTGTACGTCAGTGTAGAGTTCGTATTTTGCCTTAGATTCCTTCGAATCTGGAATAGTGTAGTTTTGAACTTTAACGATTCAAACAATCAATAGGTCAAAGCAGTATACTCTAGGTTTAGCTAGCGCTGATACCTATTATCGAAAATAATAATAACAAGCTGGGCCCGTCCCTCCGGGAATTTTTTAGTCCGTAGTCTATTCGATCGTGATTAGAGAAAATCAGTACCTATGTACCTACCTAATTTGTTTAATATTCAGTTTATTATCATTCTTGTTTGATTTTTCGATTTTACTTTCATGTAATGATTTAAAATCAAGACTAGAGCCCGGTCTCCCTTTATTCCCAATATAATGTTTAAGTCACCCATCCATTTATTGGCCTTCCACGGCGTAGCTTAACATAGGTAACGCTAAAACCGTTCTTAAATGATCGACTGGAGTGTTATCTAAAACTTTCTCGCTTTGAGTTCATAGGTTGTCGCGACAAATTTCAAGATCAGAGCTCATTTGTGCGAGAAAATGTGAAAAAAATCCCCCAAAAACCAGTTTTTTTGGTTTTTTGGCTTTATGGTTTTCTGGACAAAATTTACACCACCATTTTCGTGATCCTGGTAAAAAGACCTTTAATTTGATATATAGGTCGACCAGGTTTGGATAAGTCCTTCTACGGGGACAGACAGACCGAGAGACAGACCGACAGACAGACGACACCGAAGCGAATACAATTATTATAGTCCGTCCACTATACCTTTTATTATTACTATTGTAATTTAATAAAGGAAGGACGGACTAAAGACAGTGATGTTGTTTGACTTTGATAAAGATCTTATTTCGTGTAGACGCTGCTTTACGTTTCAAATAGCGGTGATGATATGACATCCATTAGTACTATCTCCTGTGCGATGACATGAGTACCTATAGGAAAATCTAAAATTGTCCCCACAATATAAAATGCTTCAGGCCTGGTTTAAATTCCTACCAGAAAATCAATCTGTACCCTCTGTACGGCCTACAGCATCAGCAGATCACATGTCGTTACCAATTTTCCTTAGGCCATCAGACGGTTACGTAAATAACCTTCAGCTGATTTTTTTATCGTTTTATTATCACTTTTTTTACATTTTCATTGTCATTTTATTTTGATAAGAGGTTTGATAGAGGAAACTGTAGCTAACTGCTAAGGTCTTATCGTACCCAAAGCGAACAGAGTAGGAATACAGGATAGGAGAAAGCCAGCCGTTCCGAGAACGAACCTTATATGTTTGGGATAAAGATCCGTCCCGGACGGGAATCGAACCCACGACCTAGCGCTTACAAGCTATCGGGACCTCAAGGCGGCACGTCTTTTGACCAAGTTGTTCAAATGTTCACTGAAACACTAGTTTATTTATTTATTTTATTTATTTAATATACCTTATTTATACTGTCGGCTAAGACTAAAAAGTCCCATTATGCCAACAGTTTAAACAAGCCTCATTTATTTACATCAAACATAAGTACATACATAGGCTTAACATTGAAAAGGATGGAGAAAATTATAAATATGAAAAAGATATTAATGGTAATAGCCACCAAAGAGGACATCTATTAATATTAATGGTAATAGCCACCAAAGTTTATAATCGACTTGGACACTAGACAGACGATTACGTAAAGTAAAATGACCCAAAGCTGAATTTGATTAATGTTGTGATTGTGACCTAGGACAACATGGATATAAGAGAGGTTAATGAACTGCCCAACTCATTAGACATAAGTTTACATTACCTACTTCATCTATAGGTACAACCTGGTTAGTTTGGAAGGGTTGTCCTGGCTGGGGGACGTTAAACAGGGAGTAGACCAGCTTAGTCTGGCTGAGGGATTTGCAACTTTATCCTAAACAGATAGGGCTCTAGGATCGGCTGACTTTTCCTAACGGGTTTTTACTTCGATTTTGGGACGATAAGGCCTCCGTTGTCACGGTTCCCTCTATCATACCTTCGGTTCACGCAGGTCGCTTACACTTGAAACAAAGGCCATTCACAGCTGAAGGAGAAGATTAAGAAGAAGGAGGAGGAGGAAGAAAAAGAAGAAGAAACTGGTACGAGTAGGTTCCTACATGGATGATTCTAGCTTTTCCTAGATATAGATACTCATATTTTCTTTCCTGAGGAAAAAACAGGGCCCCCATTTTCCGACGAAAAAACTGCCCTCTCTGAGCCCCCTTTGAGAAGGCCTCCTGCCTCAATGAGGCCGGACGACCCCCCTGTGAGCGACCCTGGACTTGCAGTTGCATATAGGCAGAGAGGCACGTAAAGTTGCAATTGCAACACATAGGTATAGCTCGTACTTGCTTGTAGGTACGCGGGACTTGTGACACGTACACAATGTAACTTGGTCGCTACTCGAGTATGGTAATATTTTAAGATTGTGTGGGGGAGCGTCAGCGCCACCCATTTTTATCATTATTTAATAAATATTTTAATAGTTTACCTAACGTTATTAGCAATAATAAAATAATCTGCTTCAGTTGGTTCGTTTAACGACACCGAGAGGGAATGCGTGTGATAAGGTTGACGATTTTGGAAGATAAAAATCTGGTGTGAACATCACACGACTTTCCTTATCCTATTGAATGATGCTTATTTGAGTGTTCTTTTATAATATCTCTAACCGTTAGCTTAGCTGTTTAGGATAAAATCCGCTCGTACAGGAATCGAACCCGCACTAGGACGGGGGTTTAAGGGAGACCCTCCATTCTAACTAGCGGGCACCACTAAGCTCTAGTTAAAAAGATATTAAAAAATCATAAAATTAATAATATGTATAGGTAGAAGTACTGTCAACGCTAATTTTAAGGTTGGTACGATTAATGCAGGTCATAGGAATGTACTTGAGATCAGGCCCGTCTACAAACCACCCCCCCCCCCCCCCCCCACCTTTTCTTCTTCTTCATTTTGTCTTTACTCTTCTTGGGTTTCTCTTCCTTAGATGCAGGAGGAGGGGGAGGGGGAGGGGACTGAGCATTTATAATCTGCCTTGGTCGACTTGACTTTGAACTTTTGATTGTTGCACCATATTCTCCATAGATATTTTCACTCAGATCTCTCGTGCTTCCAGTCCAGATCTTGTGATTCTCATCTCCGTTATAGATAGAGATTTCATCTGCTGAATTGGAAGTCTCGGCACTGAGTTCTATGGTAGCATCATTGGTATTACTGTTTACAGTACTGTTCAAGGTCAAAGTAGACCCATTCCTCTTCCACCCATCCACCTTGTCCACACTGGATTGTGTCTCCCCATTCCTTAACGTTCCATACACACTGTTGTTATCAATCTGCTTGGCATACGAGCTGTCAGCATAAGCATGGAAACAACATCTCACCAGAGCATTAGCTGCCATCTCTCGCTTGCAGATGAATGTATGACATTCTAGAACTTTGATCCCCGTTGTTCTACGAAGTATGGCAGCGAACAGTGGGGGATGACTGGGGTTGGGTGCTCTTGCAAAGGGTGAGTCTAATGGTAAAAATCTAGGTTGGGAGGAGGAGAGTTTCTCTGGTACAAGGACATAGCGGACGGCTGCACAATAGTGCAATGTTTCGATCGGGAAGAACCTGGTGATTTTCTTATGGTTCTCATCGACATTCTCCAGAAGGAGTCCATTACTCCAGACACTCAGCCAGGAGTCAATACCTCGTGCACCTAATGCTCCCTGCTCGGGGTATAATTCTCTCAGAGGCTCCTGAATCCCTTGCAGTCCGTCCTTGGTAATGTGAGGCAGTGTTTCGATCGGGAAGAACCTGGTGATTTTCTTATGGTTCTCATCGACATTCTCCAGAAGGAGTCCATTGCTCCAGACACTCAGCCAGGAGTCAATGCCTCGTGCACCTAATGCTCCCTGCTCGGGGTATAATTCTCTCAGAGGCTCCTGAATCCCTTGCAGTCCGTCCTTGGTAATGTGAGGCACTGCAGAACCCAAGTAAAGGACACGACACCTACAGATTGGCGTGGCATCGTTCATACCATTACGGTGAAATGCCATTCTAACAATTATTTAAAATAGTTACACAACACAAGATATTTAACAATACAAAGTTTAAAAAAAACTACTTATTTACTTCGTTAATATAAAACCTACATTATTTACTAATTTAGAAGGATTAAATTTTGATTACAACTAATGGACCTAGCGTAAATTACATTACATAACATTCTTTTTCATTGAAAAACCTAACGAAATAACAAACAATCTAACACTTTAGAAGAAAACACAAAGGTTGAAGTTACAAAAAATCACTCAAAAGTACGGCACACTGAATCGGGCACACTGCACAGGTGAAAAACATTCCAATCTGTTGATTCTGGATCCACACAAATCCATGGTTTCACGAACGACACGGCACTTCTTAAGACATGGAAGGTAACTCTGAGACTGACTCGAATTCCCACTGGGTACCACGTATCGCCGGATGACCTCCAATAGTTCTCCTTCTCGCTTCCACTCAGGCCTCTGTCTATCTCGGTCTCTGTCGGGTTTCTTGTCTTTGGGTTTATGTTGTTGTTTCTTTCCAACATTCCCACTTGTTTGCTTTCAGCGTGTATACAGCGTGTATGCGTCGGTCTTGGTGATGTGACTGAGGTACCTGTAGGGGAAGAGCCTGCAGTGTCCTTTGCTGTCAAAAACGTATTTACAACCTATACCTACCTATCTTGACCCATAAATTACGGTTGGTCCATTTGTACCTTCCTTATCCTATAGGAAGGAAAGTAATGTAATCGAATGAAATTTTCGATGGTCTGGCATAGTGAGTTGTCTTTAGATTGTGTCTGCCTTCCCTAAAGGTTTGTCCAAACAAATTCGATAGCCGTCGATCTCTGTGAATCGATGGTCGATCGACGGCCGTTGACTGTGTGTAGACACTCTTTTATGATAAGTTTGTTTGTTAGTTTTATTTAATTTTAATTTTTTTAAGGAAAATGTCTCCCTTTTGAGTTCGATAACTCTTTTTTAAAGCGAAATTCCCTTCAGATATGATTCATTATTTCCTCTGAGGCCGCGACCCTCCCCAACAACGTGTTCTCCATCGAGTCTTTCCCGAATCAACCGGTATGTCAGGTATATGAATGTATGCTTGATATTCAGGTAGATATAGGTATACCTTGCATATTAACATTCTTGCCGAGTGTTTCTACTGCGCATGCGCATGACTATTTATCTACATAATTTTTCTAATCAATTCATTTAAGTAACAGGAACAGGTAAAAGTTGGGAGAGAGACGAATTTGGAGACCTGGGAACCACAAATGGGACGCTCAGCAAATCATTCTGAGATTTATGAGACGATTATAATATGTACAGTAGAACCTCGATTTTATGAACTAATTGGGCTCAGATTTTCGAATTCATATAACTGAGGGTTCATATTACCGAGGTTCGTAAATTCGGGGTTCTACTGTATTAATAAAAATCACAAGTAATAATAATACCTTTAGAGTTTAGATATGTCTGGGGGACCATACGTACTGTAGATAGTCTGGCTCGGGGACGTTAAATAAGTAGGATACCAGCTTGAAATTTACCTTGCTAAGGAAATGGCAAAGGTTGAGTGCGAAGGGCATCCGCTCGTAAAATTTTTGTAGCCAAAATCAAAGGCCAGCCCAAAGCAATCACCCTAGTTAGGGCTGATTGAGAGGCTGACGAAAGACGCCGACCCCGTCTGTACACGGGAAATGGCAAAGAAGAAGAAGAAGAAGAAGAAGAAGAAGAAGAAGAAGAAGAAGAAGAAGAAGAAGAACCGGTTTTAGATAGTCACATGACTCACATGCCTATCTAAAAAAAAAAAAAAAAAAAAACTAGGGAAAGAGATCAGGTAAGGTCGGCCGCTTTTTGGCGATTTTCGGTGTAATTCAATAATATCTCGGGAACGATATGAGCTAGAGACTTGAAAGTTGGTATGTAGTCCACAAATGTGACAAGGATGCAACACAACTTTTGGTTAAGATAGGTGCTGCAGTTGGCGGTATTTTATCGCTTTTTGGCGGTTTTCAGCGATACTGACTAAACGTTAGAAATATTGTAAAGGTTACTATAGAACAACACCCAAATAAGCATCATTCAATAGGATAAAGAAAGTTGTGTGATGTTCACACCAGATTTTTACACAAGGAATAGCTAATAATTACCTAAAATACATAAAAGCAGTAAGCTCTATTATTTCTTAGGTTCAATCCCGCGAAATCACTCAATCTATCGAAATAAGCGACAGCAACCCCGAGAATTTAATGACTTTTTCATGCATTTTGAATTAAATTACTTTTGGGGATGGTGCTTGTGGTATTAAGTAGGTACCAGGTATCCTAATTTCAAAGTTTTCAACACAATATACCTAGCTTAGTACATGATTCTTACACTCGTATTTATGAACAAGAATGATCGTTCTTAGATCAGTCTCAAGTCAAAATTGACCAATCAAATGCCTTGAGACTATGCTTAGCACGAACTTAAGAGCCAGCATTTTGTTCATAAATATGGGTGTATTGTTCCGAAATCGAAGATAGAAGAAAGGCAGGATACTCGTACATAACATTGAAATGGGGGTCTTTTCTTACGAAATTTCTGTGTGCGGAGTCCAGTATGTAGGACTATATCATTCCTCAGAATAGGAGAAAGCCATCTGTTCCGAGAACGAACCTCATCCGTTCGGGATAAAATCCGCCCCGGGCGGGAATCGAACCCGCGGCCTACCACTTACAAGGCAGACGCTCTACCAACCAAGCTAACTAGGCCGCGGGTTCGATCCCCGCCCGGGGCGGATTATATTCTAATAATGTTCGTTCTCGGAACGGCTGGCTTTCTCCTATCCTGTCTTCCTTCTCTCTTCGATTTCGGGACGATAAGACCTTAGCAGTTACAGTTCCCTGCCTATCTCGAGAATCAATTCAGTTCAATCTTTTTATTCTCTCTTCGATATCGGGATGATAGGACCTCCCCTTGTGAAACCTCTTAAAGAAGAAGAAGAAGAAGAAGAAGAAGAAGAAGAAGAAGAAGAAGAAGAAGAAGAAGAAGAAGAAGAAGAAGAAGAAGTACTCAATGCAAACTATGCTGAAAAGATTATACCGGAGTGTAAACGAAGTAGAGGTATAGATGATAGAGGTAACAGAGGTGATGGGTCATTCACATTCACTGGCTTCAAGGCATCTTCAATATACAGGGTGACCGGCTGCTACTGACCGACACATTTTATTTCATCCTTAAAAGACGCACAATAGAATAGAATATAATAAAGCTGGGAGTTTTGTCATCTCCACTACATAGGCCGAGAGTTTCAACATCTCCACTAATTTAGCTGGGAGTTTTAATATCTCCACCAATTAAGCTGGGAGTTTCTACATCTCCACTAATTAAGCTGGGAGTTTCTACATCTCCACTAATTAAGCTGGGAGTTTTGATATCTCCACCAATCAAGCTGGGAGTGTTGTCATCTCCACTAATTAAGCTGGGAGTTTTGTCATCTCCACCAATCAAGCTGGGAGTGTTGTCATCTCCACTAGCTAAGCTGGGAGTTTCTACATCTCCACTAATTAAGCTGCGACCAGAACGCCAGAAGCTCAAAACTGATGGTCACTCATCTTAATAGCAACCACCCGAAACGTTGTTTAACTTTGGCAATCGGGAAAATCGGCTCTACCGGTTTAAGAATCGGTTTAACAATTGGCCACTGGTGTCTTTTTTCCTCTTAGGTACTTCTGAATCCAAAGTAGTCAAGTAGGTATGTAGATAGGTACCTACCTACTCTCTAGCTCTAGCTATCTACCTACCTACCTAGGTACCAATATTACAGAGGTTCTACTAAAAACGCCTTCAAGAGTCAAGTATGCAATATGCAAAAAAGTTGTTTTTGTAAACAGCTTTGCCTACACAATTCCCTCCTGATCCATTGAAGGAGTTTTATGTACATTCAAATCAGAGTTTAGGTACCTATCTATCTAGCGGGGCTTTGGCACGCTGAATTCAACAGATCACCGAAGTTAATCAGCTTTGTGCGTGGTTGATATCTAAACCGGTGATGGGGCAACAAGTTCTGTCGGCTATTGCAGGGTGCACTCAGCCTCTTGAGAACAATTTTTCTTTTTTTTTTTTTTACTTTTTTTTCAATCCTTTCTCCCGTGACCCCGAAAGCGAAGGGAGAATTGATACAGGATAGGAGAAAGCCAGCCGTTCCGAGAACGAACCCTGTTATTAAGAATAAAATCCACCCCGTTCGAAATTACCTACAAGGCAGACGTTATCTCTCATTCCCTCCTCTCTCTCTCTCTCTCTCTCTCTCTCTCTCTCTCTTTCTTTCTCAATCCCTCCACTCTCTCGCTCTCAAGCTGTGTCCACACATAGTCGATGCCGTCAATCGATGTCGACTGAAACCGTACAGCACTTCGACAACATAGGTACATTCATCTCGTCGATTGGTCATCGATATGGACACAGCTTCTCACTCCCATTTATGTAAAGAATTGGCAAAAGTCGACCGCAATGAGATTCAAATAGTCGTATACCCCACTGACCCACTAATATTATTGACCCACACTAATATTGATCGTAGGTATTGATTCAGTGTGAATTTCAGTATGATCCCACATGATTGCACAGTTAATTACCTATTAAATCTGTTTTTAATTGGTATCGAATTCAATATGACTTTTAATTTCATGCAATTCAAACAGGGTGTTTCAGGGGCCTTGGTAGCGCAGTGGTGACCTAATAAACAGGAGAGCGCGGGTTCGATTCCACTCGAGCCATGGGATTTTATCCTCAATTCCTCATTGATTCTTGCACCTCCGATGTAAGCGCTAGGTCGCGGGTTCGATTCCCGACTCTGGGCAAAGTTTATCCTATTATCCTAAACAGGATAATGTTCGTTCTCGGAACGGCTGACATTCTCCTGTCCTGTCTCCCTTCCCTCTTCGCTTTCAGCACGATATGACCTCAGCAGTTACAGTTCCCTCTATCATCAAACCTCTTTTTTTTTTTAAGGACTGGGAGGTTGACGGAAAGACTGAACTCACCAAAAGAACACCCTGTATACAACAGTGTGGATAATAATTACAGTGTCTACCCACAACGTAATTATTATGAATCCTTGCCCACTTGATGTGGCCATAGCCAATATGGACGATGAGGTAAACTGTGTCACTTTTTGCTTGAAACCAGAAAAAAGTTAAAAAAAAAACTAGTAAAATAATAGTAATAATAATAATAATAATAATAATAATAATAATAATAATAATAATAATAATAATAATAATAATAATAATAATAATAATAATAATAATAATAATAATAATAATAATAATAATAATAATAATAATAATAATAATAATAATAATAATAATAATAATAATAATAATAATAATAATAATAATAATAATAATAATAATAATAATAATAATAATAATAATAATAATAATAATAATAATAATAATAATAATAATAATAATAATAATAATAATAATAATAATAATAATAATAATAATAATAATAATAATAATAATAATAATAATAATAATAATAATAATAATAATAATAATAATAATAATAATAAT
>NW_007379420.1:43219-53402 GCF_000475195.1 Diaphorina citri
TAAGAAGACCCAGCTAAGTGGGAACCCAATAAGAACCCCCCCTCGCAGTTAACCCAATAAGAATCATCATTCCTCATCAGTCATCAACATAATCCGAAAGAAAATGGCCCGAAAATACCAGAAATCGTAGATGGAAATGGGAGCAAGATATGAAAAAAATCCAGCCATTCTGAGAATGAAAACCATTGATGGTAGATAAGATCAAAGTGATTTTTTTTGGAATGAAAAAAAAAAACAAAAAAAAAAAAAATCCATCTATCGCCAGCCTAGTTAGCCATTACCTAATTTTGGTAGCCGCCGTCCTGCCCTTGTAAGCGCTAGGCCGCGTGGCTTCGTATTCCCGCCCGGGCGCGATTTATATCCTGATGGGATAATGTTCGTTCTCGGAACGGCTGGCTTTCTCCTCTCCTGTCTTCCTTCTCTCTCTCGATTTCGGGACGATAAGACCATAGCAGTTACAGATTCCTCTGTCAAACCTCTTGAAAAAAAAAAAAAAAAAAAAAAAAAAACATTTTGTTCATATACCTACAATAAAATAAAATGAGTACGAACGGGTAACAGATGTTAGATTTTCATTGTATGAGTCAGGGAAAAAACTTATTTTAATTTCATTTATCCCCATTTTTTTATTCTATACAATGTTGGATATTTTCCTCTTTCATTTTATTTTTGTTCTATTTCTATTTTTGTTCTATCAATCTATTTTTTGTTTGTGTTCTTTCCACAGGTATACGGTCGTAGATATTAGGTTACCTACATATTATATGATATTTACTATGATTTATGCTTTTTTTTACTCTTCTGTTTTGTTTTTTTTTTTTTTTTTTTTTTTTTTTTTTGTACAAAGCTGGAAACAATACGTTCATAATCAGTCTGCTTTAACCTGTTTTGGTCCAAGGTGTGAACCATTCCTTCTACCATAGAACGACAGTTAGAACAAATTTCAATTAAACAGAAATTTAATCACCTCGAAGGTTTAAGTTTTAACCTTCACAATGGGTTAATTGTTAATTTTTCAGTTCAGTTTTCAGATACATGGTGATATTTATGGTAAGTACCCTCATGTGGACAATCCTTCATGCTATAGGTACCTGGTATATAGGGTGTTCAACCATTAGCTATACACACGGTAAAAGAAGAATTTCTTGGCTTGCCAACTTGAGGACTTGGGTTTCAAAAAAAGTTCCACACTACTGCTCCGGAGCCAGCCTAGTTAGCTTAGTTGGTAGTGCGTCTGCCTTGTAAGCGCTAGGCCGCGGGTTCGATTCCCGCCCGGGGCGGATTTTATCCTGATGGGATAAAATGTTCGTTCTCGGAACGGCTGGCTTTCTCCTATCCTGGTCTTCCTTCTCTCTTCGATTTCGGGACGGTAAGACCATAGCAGTTAAAGTTCCCTCTGTCAAACCTCTTAAAAAAAAAAAAAAAATAATAATAAAAAATAAAAAAAAGATGATAATTTATTTCTGTTTTGACAGAAAGATGGGAAAAAGACGGAGGTTTACAACTCTCGTGTTCACAGCTCAGGTTTGGAAAATTATATCAAGGAGATGGCACTTTCTTGCAAGAGGTAGGAAGTTGTGCATCGCGTTATGGGCATTTCTTCGGATATACCGTTTATTTCTCAGTTGAATGGCATCTTTTAGTTCTTTCATGGTGGATTTCACCAATGACTTAATGAGAGATTTCACTAATGGGAGAATTTTTAATCATCTAAAAAGGAGTTTTTATTCATCCAAACGGGGGTTTTTAAAATCTCCTTTTTGGATCACTAAAAACTCCTTTTTGATCATTAAAAACTCCCTTTTGGATTAGTAAAAAAATATCCTTCTTGGATGATGAAAAATTCTCCCATTAGTTAAATCTCTCATTAGGTCATTGGTGAAATCCACTAACAGAGTTCTTGGTTTGTCACTTTTTCCTAGTTTTTTGGAGCTAACTCCCCTTCAGGGGTGAGCTATTTTTTTTTTTTTTTAAATGTTGTGAGGAGGGACTCATCGTTGGAGTTAGCGCGAAAAATACGACCATTTCTCCATAATCGAGGCCCCCTGAATGGCCCTGATTATGTGGAATCCACCGAGCGATTATCTCTAATAAGCTCTCGGAATCAGTCGTGCCATCCCAAAGATTTTGGAGCAGACTAGTATTACGTGATCCTGTACGCATGAATGGAGCGATCCTTTCGATTCCTTGGAGAATCGGTAACTTGGTTACCATAGTCGCTTTTTTGGAAAAGTCGTACTTTTCTTTCGGAGACTTAGACAATTTCCCCCTTTTTTCCCCCTCGAAGCTCATTTCCCCTCTTTTGGTGTGGTAAAGTTTAGATATGTGAAGGAGTTATAACGTTTTTGTACGTAGATGTGTGAGTTATTTACAAAAGAGTTTGTACAAATACGGTCTACACAAAATTGAATCATGACAAAATCACCAACTTTCATAAAAGATTTATTCTTCAAGAAACTTATTCCTCAAGAAAGGGAAAAGTTCCCACCCACAATAAATAAATAATTCTTCCACATTTTGGATTTAGTGTTGCTGTTTCAACTACAAGGAGGAGAGCTACTTCCAAACAATTGGTGTCAGAAGTGTGGGACCCGAATTCGCTCTCTGAAAGGTAAGCTAGAGATTTTTGATTGAATGTACCTCTGTGATCCTAAAGCAGAGTCTACACGAGATATCCCCCCCCCCATATTGAAATAGAATTCGCCCTCATCTTTTTTGTCTGGACTGATCATAACTTTTGTTTATATTACAGCATGACTTAAGGTAGAACGTAGAAACAGACTACCATCACGTCACCTGAACTCATGTGACGTGTTAGTAGTGTGGCTATCATGAACGAAATCACCTACTATAAACATTAGGTATGTATTATGGGAGAAGACTTTGAACTACATCTTTCTGACTCCCCATGAGCTCATGTGACGTGATAGTAGGTAGTGTGCTTCTACCTTAACGCAGGGTCTACATCAGACGTCTCCTCAAAAAGGAGACACTTTTAGAGGAGACGTCGGATGAAAAAAAGGAGACACTTTTTGGAGACACTCAGAAAGGAGACATTTTTTGAAGAAAATCAGAAACAAAGACAAGTCGTTTTTCCGCTAAAATTTCCGGTCGCTAGCAATACCGGAATTTCTTGACTTGATCACAGTGTCTCATAGGTGAACCAGAATAGATAACGGCGAAACCATACCTAAGTTATACTATAACTGACTATAACCCAAGTGAATCATACCTAGTTATAACAGTGACACTAGGTGGCGTGACCTTATGGTGTTAATAGGTCAGGGAAATAGAAGCCCTTGAGTACCAGACTTACCTATATGGAAGTATTGCTTGCAATATCGCGTTTACTAGCCAGAGCTATCAAACAACACCTGTCGTACAGGTCCGTATATTGTGTCTTTTTTCAACTATCTAAAGCCTGTCGCGCATTGGAAGCTTAGTAGCTTAGACGCGCTAAAAGTCGCCTGCAAAACCAAACCTTTGAAAATGATAGAGAGTCTATAGAGAGTTTCTATCATTTATATCATTTTCATGAAATTCATGAAATTTCTATGAAAATGATGAGAGTCTATAAGTAGAGAGTTTCTATCATTTCTATCATTTTCATGAAATTCATGAAATTTCTATGAAAATGATAAAGAGTCTATATAGAGTTTCTATCATTTTCATGAAATTCATGAAATTTCTATGAAAATGATGAGAGTCTATAGAGAGTTTCTATCATTTTCATGAAATTTCTATGAAAATGATAAAGAGTCTATAGAGAGTTTCTATCATTTTCATAGGTTTGCTTTTTGCAGGCGACTACGCGTTGCTAAAAGTCGCCCGTTTACGCTTCCGAAATGGGGAGGGCCTAACGCCTGTAGCGCAATAGAAGCGTAGCCACGCCACTTTTCGTAGCCCGGAATGCCTCCTGAAAATCCAAACCTCTTACACTTAACTGAAGTAGCACGTCCCATGACTTGGGTCTCCTAGAGCCCAACTTCTCAAAACCACTTCGCCCTGGATGAATACAAATTTACAAATTTCAGGGTGCCAGCCTAGTTAGCTTAGTTGGTAGTGCGTCTGCCTTGTAAGCGCTAGGCCGCGGGTTCGATTCCCGCCCGGGGCGGATTTTACATAGGTAGATTCGTAGAAGCTCAACACCATCATTTAGGGCTGCCTGTCCCTACACCTATGCCTCGGAGTCAGAGTCCCCCTATACCAATATACATAGAACATACATAGGTTATATACATGTGGGTTCCTTGACCAGAAAAGCTGTTGAAATCATCTCGGTTTTGGACATATCAAATAATGATCACTTCTATCTGAATGACGTAACGATTTCAACAAAGTGATTAAAAACCTTGTGGTTCTCATAAGAGTCACTGTAAGCAACATAGGTAGATTCGTAGAATCTTAACACCATCATTTAGGGCTGCCTGTCCCTACACCTATGCCTCGGAGTCAGAGTCTCCCTACCAATATACATAGAACATAGGTAATATTATACATGTGGGTTTCTTGACCAGAAAAGCTGTTGAAATCATCTCGGTTTCGGACATATCAAATAATGATCACTTCTATCTGAATGACGTAACGATTTCAACAAAGTGATTAAAAACCTTGTGGTTCTCATAAGAGTCAGTTCATCAGTTGAATCTCCATGGGAATCTAAAACTGATGCCGAGATTGTAATTTCTCTTGCTGATCCCACACCAGAAAGGAACAAACATGAGAGAATCTAACATTGTAAAAAAAAATAATTAACGACTCGGATTTCAGAGGAAAAAGGGGGTTTGAATGGGCTATGTGACTGATTCTTCTTTCAAATTTTAAGTTTTCATTGGGTTCGTTTTGCACATCTCCACAGAACAAGAAGTCATGATTTCAACTTCAACTGTTATGAACGTAGGTACTGCAGACATAAGATCTGACAATATGGTGATCCGGACACAGTACTGCATATCCAGCCTTTGTCATATCAATTAAGCTGGGAGTTTTGTCGTCTCCACCAATTATTCAGCTGAGAGTTTTGTCATCTCCACTAATTTAGGAGGGAGTTTTGTCATCTCCACCAATTAAGCTGAGTGCCCCGGTCTTTAAACTTTCGTTAGGTAAATGGTCCAGACTCCAGAGCTTTCAGCAAATTACTTTGGTACAATACAGCACACTTTAGTCTAGTACAATTCAGTACATTATTTTTAGTTCGTCCGTGGAGACGACAAAATTACACTGAAAGCGTGATTACCTATTCCTCGTCTTGGGATATTTTTTCAAGTAAAAAAAAAAAACTTCTGTAACATTGTAAAAAAAACTAATTAACGACTCGGATTTTAGAGGAAGGGGGTTTGAACCAGACTCTCCAGACTTGTCTAGAGACATCTAGAATCTAGAGATGCCAGAAAATATGAAGTAAAGGAAAGCCATGCAAGAAGTTCTGCTGAGGGAAAAAGGGAATGGACAAAAAATTAAATAACCAAACGGATCTAAAGGTGTGTCCACACATAGTCGACGACCGTCAATCGATGTGTATCGATGTCGATCGACGGCTCGTCGACCATGTGGGGAATCAATCCGAGATATTTATTTTCCTAGACATTTTCATTCATCTGCAGTTTACGCTGTTTACCTCCGTGCGTAAGTTGACAGTGGTTCTATCAATCTGACACGGACAAATTTCAATTCATTTCACAGACACAAGATTCAATGTTCCACGCGGAGCAATACAGATGACCTTGGATCGATTCCGTCTTCTGTCACGCATCAAATCATCAATTTCGATAGCTTGTGCCTATATTCCTATATTGTTAGATATAAATCCGATAATCTCTGGAAAGTACCCAATTACCTGTAGATACCTACGTTTCATTGAAATATTACTGTTTTCCTTCGAGTAAGATACTCGGACCTTGTACCCAGATAGGTCAGGCAAGGGGATTGGCATTATCTCACAATGGAAGCGTAGACACTGCGCCGCCCTTCTCTCTCCTCTTTCAGAAAGGTAAGACTTTAGCAGTTACAGTTCCCTCTAATTCTCTATCAACTTTTGCAACTTAACTCCATAGTCCATACACAAAAAGCTCACCCCGAGGCTTAGGTGTTAGGGGCAAACAGCTCTAAGGATGGGTTAAGCTTCTACGAATCCTCTATCAAACTTCTATCGATGGCTCTGACCCTGTAGGTAAAAACCGATCTAAATGAAGTACCACACTAATTTATTCAGCAAATAATGCTCTTTTACTCAACATCGAATCTGGCCCAAATTTCAGTACAGCAAATATGAGTTTCAGGAAATTTCAGTCATTTCAGAACTGCAAATAGAGCTCGTGGTATAAAAAAAGAACCTACAGAACACTTGATACAATACAATCATTGTTTTATTACCTTACTTAGACGAACACTGACACCACAGTGTAAATAACTATTATTTGACAGGTACATTGAGGAAAAAAATAGTAATATGGTGCATTGGTGACAAAAGTTAGCGTCAAAGAACTCTATGGTTTGAAATGCTATATTATAGTGTCGATCTTCTCGATATAATAATATGAAGAGTTCAAGTTTGAGTGCCGGAACCCAGTCACTCGATTAGGCTTCCGGCACCCTAGTTTTCGTCCGTGTGGCACCATCACAATCACCAAAGAATAACATTTTTTCAGGAAATCAACAAAGAATTCTACGCTCTCAAAAGGATAGTCCTAAAAAGCCCTTTCACAAAACATACCTCAAATATTTCAACGGGTTTCGATTGCAAATATTTCAACGGGTTACTTTCTGGTGTTCTCGTGTTGACCCAGCACCTAAATGGGGAGTATTGTGCCTCTTCTCGCCCATCTGATGAGAGGCATACTACGGGATGGGCATGCTACGACACAGACCACATGCGTCCAATGTAGCAGTTGTTTCATTGCTACGAAATAAAAACGGAACAGTTTATTCGACGTAAATATTTAAATAGTGTGACAGCATTTGCAAAACTATTTAGCTTGAAAGCTTGCGCAAACAGTTGGGACCTGTCAAACAAAGTTGTACGCAAGTAGTATTTAGCATCACTTCGCGAACGTTTTCATTAGGCCGGCCACTGACGCTCACGACTGTCTGACAGACCTAGGTTAGTTTGGCCAATGTCTGTCATGGTGGGTCCAGACTTGTGCAATGCAACGTGCAATGCAATGAAATTCGTTAGTTTGGACGTGTTTGAGAAAGTTGCAGCAAATTTTTTGAACAGCAGCAAACGTTTGTGGGTATCCGAGAGGTTGGGGGTTTTCTGGCGAATGTCTTTGATGTGCGTTGCACTCGTTTGGACGTGTTTGCAAAGCATCGTGCAATGCAATACAAATGATGTACCTAACTATAGTTGAGTATCGGTACAAAAATTCTCGGATAGGTACATGAAAAACGTTCGCATTCGTCAGATTTGATTTTATGTGCAACGTGCAATGCAAATGCTTTGCACGTTTCATTGCACAAGTCTGGACCCACCATCAGACTGCCGAAAAGGTTGTGTCGGAAAAAGCTTCCAACTTCAGTCCTAAAGACCGTCCAAAAGACCTATAAGTTGGAAGATTTTTTCGCCACACACGTTCCCACGATTTGACAGACCTCGGTCGAAGTGTCGAACTAGGTCTGTCAGACATTCGGAGCGTGTGTGGCCGGTGGACCTTTTTAGCCGTACCTGTCTGGTCTACCTGATAGTTTGTGTCCTCATCAGGTAGATCTGATGAGGTGTATCTGGTCCACCTGATAGTGAGTAGCCGACCTTAAGCACCGAAAGCTACAAGCTACCCTGATCAAGTAAACATTTCACAATGTGTTATTAGTCTATATCCAAAGCTATGCAAAGCTTCTGCTATTAGCTGTGTGTCAAAACACACCAAACAGGTATATCTTGCAAAACTGACATGAAATGGAGATACTGCGATTCATATAGTGTGGTGTAGGTACAGTGTGTGCCAGAAATCTTAGAGCCCGTTCGGAAAAAATCGTTCGTGTGTAGTGGGAACACTCTGAAATGACATTGCCCACAGGACATTTTGTGTCGTTCGGAATAAAATCGTGTCTTGTGTAGTGGGAATACTCACATTGCCACTCACGACAATTGGGATCGGGCTCTCAAGTTTTAACTGTGGTAGTGTGGTAAGCTTGAATAAGTGAACTTTCCTTTTGGGAAACTTTTCCGTGATACGGAACCGGAAACCGGAAACGGTTTAGAACAAGCGTTATCACACCAAAAGAGGGGAAAATTTGTATTAGCTCAACCCATCCTTTAGGGCTGCTTGCCCCTACACCTGACCTGAGCCTCAAAGTGAGCTTTTTGTGCATAAAAAAAGGGGAATGAGCGGATGAGGTCCCATTAAACCTATAGCATCTCATAGCACATGAAATCCCATTAGCACCCCATAGGGAAGTCCCATTAAACCTAGCATCTCATAGCACATCAAGTCCCATTAAACTTATCATCCAATAGCGTCCTTTCCTGAATCACATTCAAACCTATGTATATTAGCGCATCCATGAAGTCCCATTAAACCTGCAGCACATAAAATCCAATTAAACCTATAACATCCCATAGCGAAGTCCCATTAAACCTGCAGCACATAAAATCCAATTAACCTATAACATTGAATTACATTGCCACTCACGACAAGTGGGATCGGGCTCTCAAGTTTTAACTGTGGTAGTGTGGTAAGCTTGAATAAGTGAACTTTCCTTTTGGGAAACTTTTCCGTGATACGGAACTGGAAATCGGAAACGGTTTAGAACAAGCGTTCTCACACCAAAAGAGGGGAAATTTGTATTAGCTCAACCCATCCTTTAGGGCTGCTTGCCCCTACACCTGAGCCTCAAACTGGGCTTTTTGCGCATGAAAAAAGGGGAAACGAGCGGATGAAGTCCCATCAAACTTATCAGTATCCCAACTATCCTATAGCACATGATACTCAATTAAACCTAGAGCATCCCATACCACGATACATGAAGTATGATGAAGTCCCATCAAACTTATAGTATCCCAACTATCCTATAGCCTATAGCACATGATATCCAAATAAACCTAGAGCATCCCATACCACGATACATGAAGTATGATGAAGTCCCATGAAATATAGCATCCCATGATACATGAAGGCCCATTAAACCTAGAGCATCCCATATTACGATACATGAAGTGTGATGAAGTCCCATGAAATCTAGCATCCCATTATACATGAAGGCCCATTAAACCAATAGCATCCCATAGCACATCAAGTCCCCTTAAACTTATCATCCAATAGCGTCCTTTCCTGAATCACATTCAAACCTATCCCATTAACCTATCCCATGAAATCCCATTAGCACCCCATAGGGAAGTCCCATTAAACCTAGCATCTCATAGCACATCAAGTCCCATTTTAAACTTATCATCCAATAGCGTCCTTTCCTGAATCCCATTCAAATCTATGTATATTAGCGCATCCATGAAATCCCATTAAACCTGCAGCACATAAAATCCAATTAAACCTATAACATCCCATAGCGAAGTCCCATTAAACCTGCAGCAATAAAATCCAATTAAACCTATAACATCCCATAGCGAAGTCCCATTAAACATATCATCCCATAGAGTCATTTCCTGAATCCCATTCAAACCCGGTAGAGTCTCGGGTCGGGCCTGGATTCACATGGATTCACGTGTGGATATTGTTTTACAAATATTAGCTCAACACCGAGGTTACGCTGGAGAATAGTGTGTGTGTGAAATTCTCATCAAGATAGGTAGATATCTCCGAGAAACGTAAGGCCAGCCACTCACTATCAGGTAGACCTGACAGGTACACCTGACACCTGATGAGCACTCTCTATTAGGTAGACCTGACAGGTACCTACACCTGATGTCAGGTATACCTGATAGTGTGTGGCAGCGATAATACATATGTCTATGAGGCGAACTAATGGAGAACTGATACCTGATGAAAATTCGATCAGTTCCAACTGACACCTGACAGACCTGATGAGTGTGTAGCGGTTCTATCAGGTACACTTGATCAGTTCCCAGTTTTCAACTATCTTTGGCCAGCCACAAATACGGCTGAAAATGTCCATCTGTCATGTCTATCTGATGAGCGCGCGCGCACACACACACACACACACACACATACTGCAGACATAAGATCTGACAATATGGTGATCCGGACACGGGAAGTAAGTAACTTTTATG
>NW_007379421.1:0-20230 GCF_000475195.1 Diaphorina citri
CTTAAGCTTCTTATTTTATATTACCTGATGGTCCCTTTTCTCTAGTAGAAATATTAATTATTTGCTAGGCGAATTTATTTTAATCCCTGCGCCTTAAGTTTATATGTTTTTTCACACCCCTTAATTGGTAGTATTTCATTGCGCAGAATATCAGAAATTACTTACCAAGAGCTAATTTTTTACTTACCCCAGAGGAATCTCTACCCCTCAATAATAAAAAAAAACTGATAGAGGAGCTGTAACTACATTCTCACTTGAGACAGGATCGAAGAAAGTCAGTCGTTCCGAGAACGAACCATATCTGTTGAAGATAAAGTTCTCCTCGGGCAGAATTATAGAACCCGTGGTTACGCTAGCCCACTCAACTTTTAATTTGTGGGCGAAAAGACGTTTCGACCTTAATTCTATGACCTCAAATATCCCATTGTTTGATTATCTTATGACACGTGACTCCCATTTCATGACCTTAGCCACAAGGTTGGCTGAGGAGATGACCTCAAATATCCCATTGTTTGATTATCTTATGACACGTGACTCCCATTTCATGACCTTAGCCACAAGGTTGGCTGAGGAGGTAAGGGGAAGAGGAAATAGTTCGCAATGAAAAACCAATTGAAAGAATGTGGAAGACAGTTTTATCATTTCCTCGAACTCTTCAGTGCACGGGTTTAGTTTTTCAATTTTCCATGTCTTTCCTGAGGGTTGACCGAAGGATGAGGTTTTTTGTTGTATTTTTAGTTATTCCTCCTCGGATGGTTCCGCTTTTGGATCTCCTCGATAGCTCAGCTAATATTTCAACGGTAGCTCAGCTAATATTTCAACGGTAGCTCAGCTAATATTTCAACGGTAGCTCAGCTAATATTAGGTTCCGCTTTGGATCTCCTCGATAGCTCAGCTAATATTTCAACGATAGCTCAGCTAATATTTCAACGGTAGCTCAGCTAATATTTCAACGGTAGCTCAGCTAATATTTCAACGGTAGCTCAGCTAATATTTCAACGGTAGCTCAGCTAATATTTCAAGGATAGCTCAGCTAATATTTCAACGGTAGCTCAGCTAATATTTCAACGGTAGCTCAGCTAATATTTCAACGGTAGCTCAGCTAATATTTCAACGGTAGCTCAGCTAATATTTCAACGGTAGCTCAGCTAATATTTCAACGGTAGCTCAGCTAATATTTCAACGGTAGCTCAGCTAATATTTCAACGGTAGCTCAGCTAATATTTCAACGGTAGCTCAGCTAATATTTCAACGGTAGCTCAGCTAATATTTCAACGGTAGCTCAGCTAATATTTCAACGGTAGCTCAGCTAATATTTCAACGGTAGCTCAGCTAATATTTCAACGGTAGCTCAGCTAATATTTCAACGGTAGCTCAGCTAATATTTCAACGGTAGCTCAGCTAATATTTCAACGGTAGCTCAGCTAATATTTCAACGGTAGCTCAGCTAATATTTCAACGGTAGCTCAGCTAATATTTCAACGGTAGCTCAGCTAATATTTCAACGGTAGCTCAGCTAATATTTCAACGGTAGCTCAGCTAATATTTCAACGGTAGCTCAGCTAATATTTCAACGGTAGCTCAGCTAATATTTCAACGGTAGCTCAGCTAATATTTCAACGGTAGCTCAGCTAATATTTCAACGGTAGCTCAGCTAATATTTCAACGGTAGCTCAGCTAATATTTCAACGGTAGCTCAGCTAATATTTCAACGGTAGCTCAGCTAATATTTCAACGGTAGCTCAGCTAATATTTCAACGGTAGCTCAGCTAATATTTCAACGGTAGCTCAGCTAATATTTCAACGGTAGCTCAGCTAATATTTCAACGGTAGCTCAGCTAATATTTCAACGGTAGCTCAGCTAATATTTCAACGGTAGCTCAGCTAATATTTCAACGGTAGCTCAGCTAATATTTCAACGGTAGCTCAGCTAATATTTCAACGGTAGCTCAGCTAATATTTCAACGGTAGCTCAGCTAATATTTCAACGGTAGCTCAGCTAATATTTCAACGGTAGCTCAGCTAATATTTCAACGGTAGCTCAGCTAATATTTCAACGGTAGCTCAGCTAATATTTCAACGGTAGCTCAGCTAATATTTCAACGGTAGCTCAGCTAATATTTCAACGGTAGCTCAGCTAATATTTCAACGGTAGCTCAGCTAATATTTCAACGGTAGCTCAGCTAATATTTCAACGGTAGCTCAGCTAATATTTCAAGGATAATTTATTGATTTGTAGATCACAGAAATCAGTTTGTGGCTCAGATCACAGAAATTAGTCTTATGTAATAAAAATACAGACTCATCCACGTTTTGTAGAGCTTTGTCATATCCTTTGAACAAGGTCTATTTATTTCCAAATCTTTTTAACTCCACTTCTAATGTCTCTAAACACATTAAACTACACAGTTTCAGAACTTTGCTTTTATGGTCCTAATCGAGTGAAAATTTCACGAACCTAACTACCCCACAGAGGCCGAGTCTAACTCTCAGCCTGGAGGTGCTGGGCCAATCTTTTTTTTTTCTCCAAGAATTCAAACCGAGCCTGGTCTAGAGGTGTTTCTGCCCCGTTTCTCTCCACCTCTCTTCCATTCCCCCTTATTCCTAATTATCCCTTAGGTACGGGAGAGAAAGAGAAACATGTTTTCATTTCAATTAAAGAAAATTTAATAATACCCACCGTAATAATGATCATAGCAACTTATTACCTTCTTTGCTCTCCTTACTTCTCTGCTTTGTAATTTCTTTGTGTACTCCTTGTTCTTCGTTTTCCCGACTCTCCTCCTTATTTGGTTCCTTTGTACGCTCCTTGTTTTTCATTTTATCTTCTCGTTTCCCCTTCTATTTCTTCTCTCTGTTGATTTGTTTCTTGTTCTTTATTCTCCTCATATTTCAATTAGCTACCTATAATCTACCTACCATCGGAATCGAAACTTCTTTCAATGTGAAATCAAAATTCAAGTGCAATATTTTTGGTCGACTCTGGGACCTCCTGCATAGCAAGCACTTTACCACTGGGCTATCTGTGCCTTTAAATATTTATGGCTATCAAGCGCGCCGAAAGGCGCCCGAGCATTAAAAGTTCGAAGCACCGTCGGGCCTATATTAACACTAAGGTCCGGGGCCACAAAGTACGTTTAAACTCACTTTGTGGAACCGGGGGTAAATCGATTTTTTCCCTAATCATCTCCGAACATTATTTTTCCAGGGCGATTTTGGTGACGTCACATCGAGGAAAGAGCTGAGGAGAAATCTGGGCTGCAAATCATTCAAGTGGTACCTGGACAACATTTACCCCGAACTGTTTATCCCCGGGGATGCTGTGGCTTCCGGAGATGTAAGTACTGTGGAGGCTTAACTCCACACAAAAAGTCCACTCCGAAACTTATGTGTAAGGGCAAATAGCCCTAAGGATGGGTTGAACGTCTACGAATCTACTGTGGGAAGCACTTGGGAGTGGACAGTGGGGACCATTGGGAAAGGCGAAAGGACGGAGGTATCCTATAACACATCAATGGTCCCGTTTTGGAGGGAACAATTTAGAGGTCAAATTGCTTTTGGAAATTACCTGTTCGGTCCTGAAACAGCGTTAGAATAGTGAACGAACAAATTTTTATTCCCAAGTTCGTTCAATTTAGAAGAAATTTGCCACACATATTTTTTTTTTTTTTTTTTACAGTTTTTTCAATTTAAAAAAAATTTTCCCCCATATTTTTTTTTTTTTTTTTTTTTTTTTTATATTTGTATTTATTAAAGTGTGTACCTACACATAAAATTAAAAATTGATTTTTTTTTTAAATTTTGACAAACATGTTTTTTTTTTAATTTTGACAAACATGTTGGATATTAGAAATTTACTCATTAAATTTTTGGGCCACTTTTTCTACAATCCTATGACTCTTGTAATTTGCTCCTTGAACCACTTTTCCGGGTTCTATAGCTCTTTGTTAAAGAATTCAGTTAATATCTGGTCGTTCCTAACGTTTACATTGTTCCAAATGGATTACAGGTGAGCAACGATTGGTCCGGAATGTGGCTATAGCGCTTTGAACTTAAAGAATTCAGTTAATATCTGGTCGTTCCTAACGTTTACATTGTTCCAAATGGATTACAGGTGAGCAACGATTGGTCCGGAATGTGTATTGATTCTGCGTGCAAACCCACCGATATGCATAAACCTGTCGGCCTTTACCCGTGCCATAAACAAGGAGGCAACCAGGTAAGATGTCGCGTCATCCGGCGTCCCTATTAGACTAGAATAGAATACACCCTGCTTATACTGCCAGAATGAGACTGAAAAGTCCGTTTAGTCTAAAAACTATTACTAGTTTTTAACAGGTTTAAAGCCAAATTTTCGGACATGGGTTTTAAAGCTTAGGTTAACATTTAGAGAAAACAAAAAAGTCTGTGTCAGAAATTGGCAAAGGAATTTTACTAGAAATGAATGTTTGGGTTAAAATTTGAAAAAAAAAAATAACATTGTTTCTTGCAAGGTTGGTCCTGACTTTATTTTTTACAAATACCTGGATCGTTTTTATCATAAAATTGACGTGTCCCTAACGACCTTGATCGTTTTTGTCATGACCTTGACTCTCTAAAATGACCTTGACCGTTTTCATTTCCAGTTCTGGATGATGAGCAAGCACGGAGAAATCCGGAGGGATGATCCTTCCCCTGATACAAAACTCTCTCGTATCGCCAGGAAAAAAAAAACGTAGGAGAAAAAAATAAAAAGGAATTAAAACCCTGGCAAAAATTCAAATAGGTGAAGTGAAACCCAGTAACGAAGAGCAAAGTGCTCTTTCACACTGATACACCAAGACTTTTATTTTATGCAGTAAGTTAGCAAATCATATTGAACTATAGAACCCATTCAAAGAATGGCTTGGGGGCCTCAATGACCCCATGGTCGTAGGAGAAAAAAATAAAAAGGAATTAAAACCCTGGCAAAAATTCAAATAGGTGAAACCCAGTAACGAAGAGCAAAGTGCTCTTTCACACTGATACACCAAGGCTTTTATTTTATGCAGTAAGTTAGCAAATCATATTGAACTATAGAACCCATTCAAAGAATGGCTTGGGGGCCTCAATGACCCCATGGTATTTAATTAGAAGCCTTTCAGCAATTTTAATTTAAATGTTGGAGATGTGTACCAAATTAAATGGAATTTTTGTCCTCCACATAATTTGAGAATAGAAGCCTTTCAGCAATTTTAATTTAAATGTTGGAGATGTGTACCAAATTAAATGGAATTTTTGTCCTCCACATAATTTGAGAATAATACCTATTACATAAAATTTAAAAGTCGTAGCCTACTGTTGGAGTAAAGGAACTTTTCGTTCCTATTCGAGCAGTACACATACCGAAGCATTAAATTTTCAAACTATAGACATTTTCAAAATCGAGTTAAACCTTTACGATTCATTCCGTTTGTCCAGAAGAACTTTAAACGAGCTAGAACACTAGATTTTACCTTTAGGTCCGCCACTACCCATTACCATTATGGGGATTAAAAGGCCTCGTTGTATAAGTCGTTTAGTTTCCCTCGCCGCATGTTCCATAAGGCTGGAATCAATTTTATTTGCCGCGTGGGGCCCTGGTTCATTTGATTATTCCGTTTGTCCAGAAGAACTTTAAACGAGCTAGAACACTAGATTTTACCTTTAGGTCCGCCACTACCCATCACCATTATGGGGATTAAAAGGCCTCATTGTATAAGTCGTTTAGTTTCCCTCGCCGCATGTTCCATAAGGCTGGAATCAATTTTATTTGCCGCGTGGGGCCCTGGTTCATTTGATGTTGAAAACATAATAATCATAGTAATAAGGACAATAATCATAGCAATAATAGTGATAAACATAATAGCAATAGTAGGTAGTTTTATTCACCAAACCCTAAGGAAGGGTAGGTTATAAGGTACGTATTTTTTCATTCAACGAAAAAAGTGAATTCCAAGGTTAGTTGGTCTGATTCTTACTTTAGTAAAAGCTATATCAATCGCTTACAAGCCTTTTTTTTTATTTTACAAGTTCCCATTTACATATGTGCATGGTAGTTTCTATTTTCAGTAAGTATTATTATTTTTGCTTTTTATTAAGTATAGTGTAGTAAAGTAAAGTAATGCTTGGATATTTTAGCTACCTAGTCTGAATAATAGTCTAACTTGTTTTTAGTGTTGTATCTTTACTTACACTTACTGCTTTATCTGTAGCAACTAGCAGATGAAAAGATTTCCATGCTTTGCTTTAAATTAACATCTAGGAAGGGTAGGTTATAAGGTACGTATTTTTTCATTCAATGAAAAAAGTGAATTCCAAGGTTAGTTGGTCTGATTCCTACTTTGGTAAAAGCTATATAAATCGCTTACAAGCCTTTTTTTTATTTTACAAGTTCCCATTTATGTGCATGGTAGTTTCTATTTTCAGTAAGTATTATTATTTTTGCTTTTTAAAATAATGTATAGTGTAGTAAAGTAAAGTTAATGCTTGGATATTTTAGCTACCTAGTCTGAATAATAGTCTAACTTGTTTTCAGTGTTGTATCTTTACTTACACTTACTGCTTTATCTGTAGCAACTAGCAGATGAAAAGATTTCCATGCTATGCTTTAAATTAACATCTCCTGTCAACTGTTCCCATTTGAGGTGATTTTGGTCCAATCATTTCTTCTAAAGTTATTTGTCTATCATGTCTTTCAAACTGAACGAGACAAATGCCGCAATTTCGTTAGTTCTTTTCCCATTCAATTTTATTCAATTCAATTTTTCAATTTTCAATTTAATTTTCAACTGAATTTTCAATTTAATTGGCGTGTTTCATCGTTTATTTATTTATTGACCAGTCTCCTAACATCTTAGGTACGGGAGAGAAAGAGAAACATGTTTTCATTTCAATTAAAGAAAATTTAATAATACCCACCGTAATAATGATCATCCATTTGAGGTGATTTTGGTCCAATCATTTCTTCAAAAGTTATTTCTACATGTCTTTCAAACTGAACGAGATAAATGCCGCAATTTCGTTAGTTCTTTTCCCATTCAATTTTATTCAATTCAATTTTCAATTTAATTTTCAACTGAATTTTCAATTTAATTGGCGTGTTTCATCGTTTATTTATTTATTGACCAGTCTCCTAACATTCATTTGAGGTGATTTTGGTCCAATCGTTTCTTCAAAAGTTATTTCTACATGTCTTTCAAACTGAACGAGACAAATGCCACAATTTCGTTAGTTCTTTACCTATTCAATTTTATTACTTTCTATTTTTTCAAGTGGTTTATCATCACTGAATTTTCAATTTAATTGGCGTGTTTCATCGTTTATTTATTTATTGACCAGTCTCCTAACATCCGCAATTTCGTTTTTACAGCGCCGTCTAATTTTCCACGGTACAAGCAAGAAATGTTTAGCCATCTCCACCAACAAGTTGAAGCTGACCATGCAAGATTGTGATGAGGAGAGAAGTAATCAGCGATGGGACTTTGAAAACTACGAAGCAGACAAGATATCACTACTCAGCGATCTGCTGTAGTTGATCTAAACTAAACTGTCGTATATTGGCAGTCTAAATACTCTAAATTAAGACTTGAAAGTTACATAAGTACAGCAAAGGTGACTGTAAATACAGAGATTTGTACTTCCCATATTATGATTTTGTACTTCCCCGATATTGATAACCATCAATACCATAATGATGTTTGATTTGACTTCTGCTTCCCGATAATGGTCCAGAATTATGCATACAGAGATTTGTACTTCCCATATTATGGTTTTGTACTTCCCCGATATTGATAACCATCAATACCATAATGATGTTTGATTTGACTTCTGCTTCCCGATAATGGTCCAGAATTATGCCAGCCACTCACGCTCAGACTCTCTGATAGACCCAGGTCTTCACACGTTCCGGGTCTGTCAGACAATCTGCAGGGTTTATACGCTTTTTTATTTTTCAGAATGAAATTCCATGACTTTTCCAGAAAATTAGGGGGCTGAAGTACTTAAAAATCAGTAAGATTACCCCTTTATTTAAATAAAATATGCAATATGCAGAACGACAAGGAATATGAGGGGGAATGCGCCGCAGGCCGTTTTTCGGAAAAACTTGATATTTAATTTGAACATTTTTAATTTTTGACCGGGTGGAGTTTAGAATTATGCCAGCCACTCACGCTCAGACTGTCTGATAGACCCAGGTCTTCGTACGTTCCGGGTCTGTCAGATAATCTGCAGGGTTTATACGCTTTTTTCAGAATGAAATTCCATGACTTTTCCAGAAAATTAGGGGGCTGAGGTACTTGAAAATCAGTAAGATTACCCCTTCATTTAAATAAAATATGCAATATGCAGAACGACAAGGAATATGAGGGGGAATGCGCCGCAGGCCGTTTTTCGGAAAAGCTTGATATTTAATTTGAACATTTTTAATTTTTGACTGGGTGGCAAATTCCATGACTTTTCCAGGTTTTCTTTAAATTTTCACGATTTTCCATGACTTTATGGCCGATTATCAGATTCCATGACTTTTCCAGGTTTTCCAGGTCGCGTATAAACCCTGATCTGAGCGTGAATGGCTGACATTAGGTTCCTGGGCCCTGTGCCCTGTTCCAGTAAGGACTTTGTACTCCCCAATTTTTACTCCACACGCAGAAAAAACTAACCTTTTGCGTACCAGCAGAAACCAAAACTGGTTTTCTTTATGGATATGGGAACAAGTCGGGAAGTTACAAAATCTCACTACCCATGTCTCTGACGGAAAGTAAGTTATTTTCATCTTTTGTATCTTCTGTTCTTTCAACACATGATTCAACAGTTTCGTCATTTTCATGTTTCTTTCTGCTCTTATCTTGATCTTCACCTAAATCCTTCTTTTTGTGCTTCTTCTTCTTCTTTTTGCTCTGTTCCAATGTTTCCACACCAGCTTTGTCATCCAAGTCTCTCTCCTGACTTGAACTTTCCTCTTCTAACTCTCCCTCACTAGTTTTCTTACTTTCCTCAACTTCTCTCCGAGAGTTTTTTCCTGTAGAATTGAAGATGTTTTTCTCTCCAGAACCAACAGTATTATTTCTCGTAGGGCCATCAATGTTTTTCCAAGATGAACCATCACTGTTTTTCCCTGAAGAATCATATTTCCTGGTCAACACAGCCGCAAAGAATCCCGTACAATAATCACTGGGCAACGCATAGAAACATCTCCGCCCATGCGCGTACTTCTCGCTGCCAAAGTGCTTCCACCCGACCAGTGCCGGATGGTGGGTCAAATCTTCCACTTCCCAGCGATCCCCATGTTTGGCCACGATATCCTCGACTACCTAGAAACACAATATGAAACAAGAAACAAGCAATACAGGGTGGTTCGTGATTTGCGAACCACGCTTATATCTCAGAAACGGCTGGGAATTAAGGAATGAAATAAACGGCATCATGTAGATGAAATTTTGATGATTAAAATGGCTTTTTTTAAATTTGCAATTTGTTTTGCAAAACGGCCCATTTTTTGCCAAATATAGGTCACTCTTATGGAAACCCCCATTTTTTATTTAATTATTGGAATCAGCATAAAATTTTAATTGAAAAAATGTATTCACTCGAAAAAAATTGCTCTACAAAAATTGAATAATACAAAAACTAAAGAAAGAATTAAGAAATTGTTTTTCTTTCTCACATTGTACAGAATTTTTGTAGAGCAAATTTTTTCGAGTGAATACATTTTTTCAATTAAAATTTTATGCTGATTCCAAAAATTAAATAAAAAATGGGGGTTCCCATAAGAGTGACCTATATTTGGCAAAAAATGGGCCGTTTTGCAAAAAAAATTGCAAATTTAAAAAAAGCCATTTTAATCATCAAAATTTCATCTACATGATGCCGTTTATTTCATTCCTAAATTCCCAGCCGTTTCTGAGATATAAGCGTGGTTCGCAAATCACGAACCACCCTGTATATCATACCAAACATAAGAAATAAATACAGAGAAACAACACTCGAACATCAAATCCCAACAATATTAAACAGCCTACTGAACGAACTAAAAGAAATAAAATAAACAACAAAAATGAAATGAAGAAGAAATTACAGGAATATTATCTCACGAACAATAATGAAGTATAAATACTAATGAAAAATGTAAACCATCCCTAAAAGTACACAAGTACTTAGACTACTTAGAGGTATATAGAAAGAAAAGTCTGTAAAGGATTCTGAATGTTAACAATAAACTTATTATTACCTGCTCGTTTTCTTCTTCTCGCACGGAGCACGTACAGTACACGATGCGTTTCACGTGCGTGAAGTAGGTACACACGCGACTGAGCAGGTCTCTCTGGAATCCGGCCAGGTTTCGGATGCGGCCCGCGGATATCGAGGCGTTGTTGTCGATTTTGGCCCGCTCTGTGATACCTGAAATTATTATTATTTTTTCTAATATGACATAATTTACATGATTGATGGGGGAAAAAATTGTACGTCAGTACCGCTTTCGCATTACTTCAAGGCATTCTTTTAGCTTACATCCATGCCTATCCAAGAAAGCAAAAGTCTTGTTAGAAAATTTCCGCCCTGGCCGGGATTCGAACCCAGTACCTTCAGGTTGAGAGTCAGTGCTCTTGACCACTCGGCTACAGAGGTGGGCCAACAGGATTGAATTAGCGGGATTTTATACTATGAAAGAAAACCCCTTAAATTCAAACCAAAGCCCTCATATGTGGGGATGACTTTGATTATTTATTGAACTCGCTGGAGGGAAGAGATGAGGGAGGGAGAGGGTGAGAAAGGAAGGCAGGAGAGAGAGGAAACTCACCTGTGCCAGAACAGGAAGGATCTACAAGGACATATTCCACATCCGTGTAGTCTGCCATCTTGATATCAAATATGTCGGACAAGTGAGGGTACTTCTAGGTTCCATCAAGGCCTTGGGATAGCAGACCTATCAAACCCCTCATTAGACCCCATCAGTTTGGGGGCACTAGATTCCATCAAGGCCGGGGGATAGCAGCTCGGGCAGGGGAATAAATACTGGTCACAGTAGATCTACAGAGGTTGCAGCATTAATTGCATACTCTCTTGGTCATAAGGGAGGAGGACAAACATGTTGCTATTATTTTGAACAATATCGACAATTAAAAAAATGGCCTACATTTCTTTCTCTTTTTAAGAGGTTTGATAGAGGGAGCTGTAACTACCAAAGTCTTATCGTTCCGAAATCGCAGAGAGAAGGAAGAACGAACATTATCCGTTTAGGATGAAATTCGCCCCTGGCGGAAATCGAACCCGCAACCTAGCGCTTACAAAGCAGACGCGCTATTAACCAAGCTAACTAGGCTGGCAGAGCTAGGTAAAAGGAGATCTTATCTACAAACCAGACGTGTACCCAAGTCTATTTTTCTTTCCTTTAAAATCTTCTAAAGTCTCAAAGGACTTATGGCTTTTAAGTACAGTCTGGATGAATTGAAAGCCTTCTTCACTTTTTTAAGCAAGAACACAAGACTGTGTCAGTCGACGGCCGTCGATCGACGAAGTGAATCTATGGACACAGCTTTAGGATAAAACGTGATCTTACCCTTGGTTTTGCATGTAGGCTGCCAGGTGCAAGGTTTTGTTACCAGGGGCTGCACAGGTGTCAAACACAACAGAGTGAGGGGGAGGTGATAACAGATGGGTGGGGAAACAGCTTGCCTGGAATATCATGAAAAAACGAGATAATATTTAGGAAGACAGACATAGGAAAGAATAAAATTTGACATGTTTTAAAAAGAATTTTTACCTACTTAATGGACTCAATTCTCATGTCTACAATTGATAATCAGTGCTAGTTTGAATAGATTCCATATTTGTTACATAAATTCTTTTAAATCAATTAGGTACATAGGTAAAAGTATAAATTCTTTAAAATCAATTAGGTACATAGGTAAAAGTATAAAAAGATGATTTCCAACCAAGTTTTATCTTGAGTTGAAAACTGCAGGTACCTTATCTTGTAGAAATAATGAGCCATTCTTATAGGGGGCATAATTGTGAAACTGAGTGCTCTGCAGAAATGGAAAGAATAAAATTTGACATGTTATAAAAAGAATTTTTACCTACTTAATGGACTCAATTCTCATGTCTACAATTGATAATCAGAGCTAGTTTGAATAGATTCCTTATTTGTTACATAAATTCTTTTAAATCAATTAGGTACATAGGTAAAGGTATAAAAAGATGATTTCCAACCGAGTTTTATCTTAAGTTGAAAACTGCAGGTACCTTATCTTGTAGAAATAATGAGCCATTCTTATAAGGAAAGAATAAAATTTGACATGTTTTAAAAAGAATTTTTACCTACTTAATGGACTCAATTCTCATGTCTACAATTGATAATCAGTGCTAGTTTGAATAGATTCCATATTTGTTACATAAATTCTTTTAAATCAATTAGGTACATAGGTAAAAGTATAAAAAGATGATTTCCAACCGAGTTTTATCTTAAGTTGAAAACTGCAGGTACCTTATCTTGTAGAAATAATGAGCCATTCTTATAGGGGGCATAATTGTGAAACTGAGTGCTCTGCAGAAACACCAGGACATCATTGAGGTGAAAGTCTTGAATGAAATATTCTTCATCTACTTGATTCCTTCCCGTATACTCTGCTATAGTGTTTAGAAACTCATCATAGCTGTTAGCATTTGGCAACTGGACAAAGCCATCATTTACAAGTTTTTCCATCAAGTCCTCTGTGCTTATCATGAGAGTGTTTACTCGAACGTAACGAAGCTTCTTTTTGGCAGAGATGAAATGATTGGTGGAATCTAGTGTATCACAGTCGGTTTTGCTATCAAAAATGGAATTACTGTTGACATCTGAAAACAGAACAAAATCAGGATTCAGCCATGCAGAACAAGAAAAAACATTTTTATTATTTGGGTTTTCCCACTTGGTACAAGTTACCTACCCCAACACAAGCTAAATAGTTTTTCCAGTAGGTATCTACCTACATATTCATTTAATAATTAAAAAAAAAAAAAAAACACTTTCAATTGAAATATGCATCAATAATACCTTTGGAGAGAAAAGTTCAATTATCTTTCTTCTCTTCTGCTGGCTCATCTGGTTCCTTCATGGCTACGAAAGCATACAACATAATGATAAAGTTGACAACAACAACAGCGGAGAATACACTGACAGCATTCACCGTGAATTTATCGTCCAGATGAAGATAGTCAGTACAAATGTGTTTCACACCAAAGAATGTAACGAAGGGGAATGTAAACATGGCACAACTGAACAGGAAGAATGTGATCATCACATTTGGATCCATTTCTGTTTTGTTTATATTTCAAGCTCACATGAATGTTAAATGTCTTTACTTGGTGTGGTAAAGCAGTTGTTGCTCAAAAACCACCAACTCTCAAAGCTCCCACCAGACAGACAACAGTGTCAAAAGTAAGTAAAAAGAATAGTTTTTCTTTGGTAGTTAGCCTCAGGTCCTAATTACAACCCTAGTCCACTCAAGTGTACAGACCTACTAGGTACTTATATACTTTATAATTGGGGATTTACCATCAAAATATATCACAGAACAGAACAGTTTGGTGTTTTTCACCTTCAAACTATGGCCCTCCATTCTTTGGTGGAAGAAAAAATTAATAGGTAGTTAAAGAAAAAAAGATTTGGTTTGGTCCTTGACTAATCTATAGGTAGTTTGTAGACTTAAAAATAAAGTATTGATTTAAATTTCCTAATTTAAATTAGGAAATTTAAATCTACACTTTATAAATACCCTTTCATCTTAATTTCAATTTTTTAGCACCTATAATTTTACTTAGTAGATATGCCTTGGTACAGTAAAACTAGATCTGGAAATCCAGGTCTAGTTTTACTCTGGTACCTACCAGAGAAAACTACATATTGAAGTCTAAAGTACCTACTTAGTGTAAACTTTGTTTGAATGGTCAAATAAACTTAGCTCTGTTGGATACTAGCGGTATTAATTTGTAAATACAAAGCTTTAACATTATAAGGGTACGAGCGTTCGACTCACAATATGAGAGGCTAAGGTTCGAACCCCCATAGCGACAGACAATTTGTACCAAGGAAGAAAGATATTCGTTGCCATCCGCTTACCTATTTATTCCTGCGATTGAAAACGTACTACCAACCAAAAGCCTATTAATGAATCTAATGTTTAGATTCAATGGTGCCTTATGTTTAAGTTTCTGCAGACATACCTATTCCAATACCAAAAGAATTGCGGTGGGTTTTTACCAAGGACTGAATCGGAAATTTTAGCAATGGGAGATTTCCTATTCAAATTTGCTATTAAGTCAATTGCTTAAAAAGGAGTCGGTAAAATAAAAGAGTTAAAAAAAGATTTAAAAACGGATTCCCTTCATGGCGCTTTAACACTATTTAAATCTAGCATTATCTACGTGAGTCTTTTATTGGCAATTAAAAATCTCCCAAGAGTGAAATTTCCTATTAAGTCCTTCGTTGAACCCATTTATGTTATTAAGATGTAGTCTATTATTAATTAATTACTGTAAATACATACCCCAGTCAATGTACATAAGTAAAACATTATTATTCCTAAAATTGTATTCGTAAATACGTTTATTATTTACAAATTCTACTTTACAGATCTACTTTTTACTTTCCTTATCCTATAGGAAGGAAAGTATTAATAAAATCGATTTTGATGGCAGCGCCGTTCTGCTACCAAAGAACCTGAGTGTGCCCCTAGACTGAGTGCAAGCCCTGGGAATCGAACCCGTGAATTCCTGATTGCCAGTCGCTTCATCTGAGCTACAAAGAAAGGATTGAAGTAAGCGTTTATTATTTACAAATTCTACTTTACAGATCTACTTTTTACTTTCCTTATCCTATAGGAAGGAAAGTAATAATAAAATCGATTTTGATGGCAGCGCCGTTCTGCTACCAAAGAACCTGAGTGTGCCCTTAGACTGAGTGCAAGCCCTGGGAATCGAACCCGTGAATTCCTGATTGCCAGTCGCTTCATCTGAGCTACAAAGAAAGGATTGAAGTAAGGCTTTTATACCAAGGTACTTTCTCTTACTCTAGGTGTACAGGCCATTTGGTGAAAGGCATTTTGAGCTTTCCAAGAGGCGTTCTTCTTGCAGATGAATGAAGAACAAAAATATACCAATTTTGTTCGCGGTATCCACGGTTTGTTCGCGGTATCCGCGGTTTGTTCGCGGTATCCGCGATTTGTTCGCGGTATCCGCGGTTTGTTCGCGGATTATTCGCGGTATTCGCGGTTTTGTGCGCAGTATCCGCGGTTTGTTCGCGATATTCGCAGTTATGGGTTCGATCTCAGGCAAACGCAGATTTTTTTCAGCTCTTTTAAAGTAGGGCTTTTATACCAAGGTACTTTCTCTTACTCCAGGTGTACAGGCCATTTGGTGAAAGGCATTTTGAGCTTTCCAAGAGGCGTTCTTCTTGCAGATGAATGAAGAACAAAAATATACCAATTTAAAGTTACCATTAGACTGTCTGTAGCTTTGGGACTTACGATTAGATTGGAAGATCCTACTTGGTTCATACGTATTTTTTCCATTAGCTCTCTTCTTGTTGTTTCTTTTTCTTCTTTTTCTCCTTCCTCGATACTATTTCTTCATTTTCATTATTTGTCTTTCCTTTAATCTCATCTTCCACTTCTTCAATACATTCTTCATCAGCTTTGCCATCTCTCTTTCGTTTCCTTTGGCCTTCATTCGTACTTTGATCCAGATCAGTGTCTTTCCTTTTGTGCTTCTTTTTCTTTCTACTGCCATCAGCTATTGTGGTGTCTACATATGTTTCTTTCTCTTCTTTTTCTCCTTCCTCGATACTATTTCTTCATTATCTGTCTTTCCTTTAATCTCATCTTCCACTTCTTCAACACATTCCTCATCAGCTTTGCCATCTCTCTTTCGTTTCCTTTCACCTTCATTCGTACTTTGATCCAGATCAGTGTCTTTCCTTTTGTGCTTCTTTTTCTTGGTATTCCATAATTCCAGAAATGACAGCAGCTTCGTTGGACACAAGAAATTTTAGACCCCAAACTTGAATATTTTAATTTTGTTCTGAGATTTTCGAATCAGTTGTTTTTTACTTTCCGATTTTCATTTTATTGTGATTTTAGTAGATCTAACTTGCGTTCATCATGGCTTTGCAGAACAGAAGTGGAAACACCCAGGTAAGAAATCAGAAATGGCTTGGATAGGTACTCACATTACCCATGTTTTGTAGAGCAAGATTGTTACTTGTTTGGTTTGAAACTTGTAGCTACAAACATAAGATTGTTGGGCAGAACAGACTTGGATAGGTTCTCACATTACCCATGTTTTGTAGAGCAAGATTGTTACTTGTTTGGTTTGAAACTTGTAGCTACAAACATAAGATTGTTGGGCAGAACAAAGACACAGGTAATTGGTTAATTGATAACCTATCTATGACTTTCAAGGTTAAGGTATTTAAGAATTTAGTGCATTACAGGCAACTCACATTACCAAGGGTTTGACCTACCATGACAAGGGAGTGGTGATTTAATGAAGAAGTATTAGGGAATATGTTTTAGTTTTTAATGTCTAGATTGTTCATTTATCCCTAGGTCTGACTAATTATTGGAAATATTGTTCATTTTGTGCATTACAGGCAACTCACATTACCAAGGGTTTGACCTACCATGACAAGGGAGTGGTGATTTGGTGAAGAAGTATTTGGGAATATATTTTAGTTTTTAATGTCTAGATTGTTCATTTATCCCTAGGTCTGACTAATTATTGGAAATATTGTTTAACAGGTGGAGAGAAATCTGAGAATGTTGAAGCAAAAGAACATTGCACCTGGAAATGAAAACATTCTACCTGGGAAGAACATTGCCACAAATGTTTCCAAAATACCTACCAGAAGTGTACTAGGTATAGTAAATGCCAATTGTTTGCCGGACAAGAAAGCATCAGTCAGTGACTTCAAAAAACCATCAGCACCCTTACAACCTGTGCTCAAGAACACCATCAGGTATTGTATGCTCATTGCCTTGGCATCTATTTTTCCTTTATCCCTCTTTAATAACTTCAAACATATTGAATACTCAAGTTCTTACCTTTTAGCTCAAATGGTTTCAAAATCAATCATGGTTCTTTCTAGTACAGCTACTTAAATAGGTACCTAACTCTTTTTTGTTTCAGCACGAAATTCAGTTCAACATCCAGCCTCAACCAAAATGTGCTACAGAACAGGTAGGTGAACAAATCTCACTTTATCTACCATGATTTGAATAGGTACTCAAGTTCTTACAATGTGACCTTTTAGCTCAAATGGTTTCAAAATCAATCATGGTTCTTTCTAGTACAGATACTTAAATAGGTACCTAACTCTTTTTTGTTTCAGCACAAAATTCAGTTCAACATCCAGCCTCAACCAAAATGTGCTACAGAACAGGTAGGTGAACAAATCTCACTTTATCTACCATGATTTGAATATTTGCCTATCCAAGAACGAAAAAGTCTGGTTAGAAAAATTTCCGCCCTGGCCGGAATTAGGGGGATTTTCTACAATGAAAGAAAACCCCTTAAATTCAAACCAAAGCCCTCATATGTGGGGATGACTTTAATTATTTATTGAACTCGCTGGAGGGAAGAGATGAGGGAGGGAGAGGGCGAGAAAGGAAGGCAGAGGGGAAGGAGGGAGAGAGAGGAGACTCACCTGTGCCAGAACAGGAAGGATCTACAAGGACATATTCCACATCCGTGTAGTCTGCCATCTTGATATCAAATATGTCGGACAATATGGTGCTCACAACTCCAGACCCCTGGGCCAGCTCTACCACTTCCTTCATGTACTTGTATCTCTTTGGATCTTTGTCCACGGCATATACTTTGCTGAAATCATAAGGGAGGAGGACAAATATGTTGCTATTATTATTTTGAACAATATCGACAGTTAAAAAAGTGGCCTACATTTCTTTACCTCTTTTTAAGAGGTTTGATAGAGGGAACTGTAACTGTCGCCAAAGACGAAATATGCAGTGGAATGAGACCCTTAGCCTTGAGCCATAGGGCGTCACACATAGCCGTGAGCCATAGGGTGTCACACATAGCCGTGAGCCATAGGGCGTCACACATAGTTGATAGAGAAGGAAGGACGAACATTATCCGTTTAGGATGAAATTCGGGTCGCGGGAATCGAACCCGCGACCTAGCGCTTACAAAGCAGACGCGCTATCAACCAAGCTAACTAGGCTGGCAGAGCTAAGTAAAAGGAGATCTCATCTACAAACCAGACGTGTACCCAAGTCTATTTTTCTTTCCTTTAAAATCTTCTAAAGTCTCAAAGGACTTATGGCTTTTAAGTACAGGGAGAACATACCTGGGTTCTGTTCACAATACATTTCATATGCCTTGTTCACAGTATTCATTGTATTATTTTCTACACTTGGTAAGCTCTTTCTACCATACAGTAATTCAGTGCACAGAATTTTAGCAACAAACTCATCTTTAACATTTTGAGTTAAACTTGTTTCTTCAACAAATTTATTGATGGAGTTCTGATGGTCAAGATATGTATTTAGCAATACAAATAGCTTTTTGTACAGCATCTGTAAAGTAGAAGAACAACATTTCTAAAATATGGGTATGGAGACAACTGTAGGTACAGGTTGTTAATTCTTTTCCCTGAATCAGGATCATGAGACCTTTTCCCCCAACCTGAGGAACAATGTGATATTTGAGGTTCTGGCTAAAATGACCCAAAAGTACCATGCTCTTGATATGAACACCATCAAACAGAAGATTATCATGACACTGGGGACTTGGTAACTATGAGGTAAAACTTTGGTGATACTGATAAGTTACACTCACCTTATTCCTATTAGAATATATGACATCCTTCAAACCTCGTTTGGATAATTGTTAATTCTTTTCCCTGAATCAGGATCATGAGACCTTTTCCCCCAACCTGGGGAACAATGTGATATTTGAATTTGAGGTTCTGGCTAAAATGACCCATACCATGCTCTTGATATGAATACCTACCATCAAACAGAAGATTATTGTGACACTGAGGAGAGGACTTAGTATAAGATAAAACTTCGGTGATACTAATAAGTTACACTCACCTTATTCCTATTAGAATATATGACATCCTTCAAACCTCGTTTGGATAACATGACTTCTTTCAAGATCTTGGCTCCCTCTTTATAAACCCTTGGCATTCTATGATCACTGGGAGCCATTGTGAAGGGTGGGGAACTAAGAAGACTTGAAACTTGAAAGCACAGTTACCCTTGAGAGAGATAGCCTTTATTTCCTATGTGCCATGATTAATTGTTCAATAACTCTTAAAAGGCTTGTAGAAGACTTGAAAGCACAGTTAACTGAGCACAGTTACCCTTGAGAGAGATAGCCTTTATTTCCTATGTGCCATGATTAATTGTTCAATAACTCTTAAAAGGCTTGTAGGTATAAATCGGCTTGATAAAGAATAATCCAAAGATAATCCCAAAGCTCAAAAGTTCAGAACTTCAAACATCAAACTTCAAATACCGTCATCTGAGGTGACTTTGCACCTGCCCGGGTGACTTTGCACCAACTCAGTAAAATGTTTTGAATGCTGACTGAATGCTTTATATCTTGCTCTTGTTATGAATACCATCAAACAGAAGATTATCATGACGCTGAGGACTTAGTATGAGGTAAAACTTTGGTGATACTGATAAGTTACACTCACCTTATTCCTATTAGAATATATGACATCCTTCAAACCTCGTTTGGATAACATGACTTCTTTCAAGATCTTGGCTCCCTCTTTATAAACCCTTGGCATTCTATGATCACTGGGAGCCATTGTGAAGGGTGTGGAAATAAGAAGACTTGAAAGCACAGTTACCCTTGAGAGAGATAGCCTTTATTTCCTATGTGCCATGATTAATTGTTCAATAACTCTTAAAAGGCTTGTAGGTATAAATCGGCTTGATAAAGAATAATCCAAAGATAATCCCAAAGCTCAAAAGTTCAGAACTTCAAAGTCTTCAAACTTCAAATATTCAAAAAAAGAACACATTTTCAAAAATCAAAACAAACAATGCGGCGTTGCCAATTCCTGAACATACCTCGCAGGGTTCGTGTGCTTTGGATTTGAGTAATCCAAAGAGAAATGAAAATGCCAAATTCAAATCAGCTGATCATACCGTTACAAAAAATTTTCAAAACGAAAACAAGAACAAGTCGAATTCGAACAAGAAGCAGAGAAAAC
>NW_007379421.1:20763-42941 GCF_000475195.1 Diaphorina citri
AGAGAACATACCTGGGTTCTGTTCACAATACATTTCATATGCCTTGTTCACAGTATTCATTGTATTATTTTCTACACTCGGTAAGCTCTTTCTACCATACAGTAATTCAGTGCACAGAATTTTTGCAACAAACTCATCTTTAACATTTTGAGTTAAACTTGTTTCTTCAACAAATTTATTGATGGAGTTCTGATGGTCAAGATATGTATTTAGCAATACAAATAGCTTTTTGTACAGCATCTGTAAAGTAGAAGAACAACATTTCTAAAATATGGGTATGGAGACAACTGTAGGTACAGATTGTTAATTCTTTTCCCTGAATCAGTTTTTTTTTTTCTAAAATATGGGTATGGGGTATGGAGACAACTGTAGGTACAGGTTGTTAATTCTTTTCCCTGAATCAGGATCATGAGACCTTTTCCCCCAACCTGAGGAACAATGTGATATTTGAGGTTCTGGCTAAAATGACCCAAAAGTACCATGCTCTTGATATGACCACCATCAAACAGAAGATTATCATGACACTGGGGACTTAACTATGAGGTGAAACTTTGGTGATACTGATAAGTTACACTCACCTTATTCCTATTAGAATATATGACATCCTTCAAACCTCGTTTGGATAACATGACTTCTTTCAAGATCTTGGCTCCCTCTTTATAAACCCTTGGCATTCTATGATCACTGGGAGCCATTGTGAAGGGTGTGGAAATAAGAAGACTTGAAAGCACAGTTACCCTTGAGAGAGATAGCCTTTATTTCCTATGTGCCATGATTAATTGTTCAATAACTCTTAAAAGGCTTGTATGTTGAGGGGAGGATTCTCCTACATTTTGACCATAGATTTGAAGTTTGGACTTAATTTACTGTTACTCATTTCCCCTTCATTTTCATAAGTGGAAGGTTCTCATCGATTCTTCTGTGATAAGTCACCTATTCGCGGTTTGCTCGTGTTATTCGCGGTATCTGCGGTTGTTCGCGGTATTCGCGGATTGTTCGCGGTATTCGCTGATTGTTCGCGGTATTCGCGGTTTGTTCGCGGTATCTGCGGTTTGTTCGCGGTATCCGCGGTTTGTTCGCGGTATCCGCGGTTTGTTCTGAACATCTAAGAAATGAAATAGACATTACAGGTCTGTTGTATTTAAAGGAAAAAATTGTTGCTACTCTTATTACTGGGCATTTTAAGCAATACTCATTAATATATCTTTAAGAATCTTTTTTCTGTCTTGCTGGAGGATGTAAAACAGACAAAACCAGCCCTGTTGAGCCACAGACAGTAACACTGGCTCTCTTGAGGGTACCAGAAAGGGACTATGGTCTAGTCCGTCTCAGGAAGTAGGGTACAACAACATAATTATGTAGGTACCTGAATATCCCTCATCAGACCCCTACGATTTAGGGGCCCTGAGCTAGCTCTCTGGCCTAGATGACACCTCTTGGTATCCTCTTAATGGGAATGGGATAGTAGATGAACTCACAGATTTTCTCTGGAATAAACCTGAGTGTGTGGACTCTTTAGAGGTGCTACAGGTGAATTTTAGAGTAAATCGGTTAGATAAAGAATAATCCAAAGATAAAGATAATCCCAAAGCTCAAAGCTCAAATCAAATCTTCAAAAAAGAAAAAACACATTTTCAAATTTCAAAAATCAAAACAAACAATGCGGCGTTGCCAATTTCACTTGACATACCTCGCAGGAGTCGCAGGGTTCGTGTGCTTTGATTTGAGTAATCCAAAGAGAAATTAAAATGCCATATTCAAATCAGCTGATCATGCCGTTACAAATAATTTTCAAAACGAAAACAAGAACAAGCTGAACAAGTGAACAAGTGAACAAGACAACAAGTCGAACAAGAAGCAGAAAAAACTGAAAAAAGTTGCTAAATTGCTTTAGAAAAGCTCGATTTGAAATTTTGAAGTGAAATTACTGTCCAAAAGACTGTTAATTCCATTCAAAGTTGTCGAAACTCATCAAACAGTTGCGTACTTAGTGATTCTTGACCAATATTTTCCTCAAGTTTTCGGCCGTATAACTCCCAGCTTCCAGTAGGTATTCCATAATTCCAGAAATGACAGCAGCTTCGTTGGACACAAGAAATTTTAGACCCCAAACTTGAATATTTTAATTTTGTTCTGAGATTTTCGAATCAGTTGTTTTTTACTTTCCGATTTTCATTTTATTGTGATTTTAGTAGATCTAACTTGCGTTCATCATGGCTTTGCAGAACAGAAGTGGAAACACCCAGGTAAGAAATGACTTGGATAGGTTCTCACATTACCCATGTTTTGTAGAGCAAGATTGTTACTTGTTTGGTTTGAAACTTGTAGCTACAAACATAAGATTGTTGGGCAGAACAAAGACACAGGTAATTGGTTAATTGATAACCTATCTATGACTTTCAAGGTTAAGGTATTTAAGAATTTAGTGCATTACAGGCAACTCACATTACCAAGGGTTTGACCTACCATGACAAGGGAGTGGTGATTTGGTGAAGAAGTATTAGGGAATATGTTTTAGTTTTTAATGTCTAGATTGTTCATTTATCCCTAGGTCTGACTAATTATTGGAAATATTGTTTAACAGGTGGAGAGAAATCTGAGAATGTTGAAGCAAAAGAACATTGCACCTGGAAATGAAAACATTCTACCTGGGAAGAACATTGCCACAAATGTTTCCAAAATACCTACCAGAAGTGTACTAGGTATAGTAAATGCCAATTGTTTGCCGGACAAGAAAGCATCAGTCAGTGACTTCAAAAAACCATCAGCACCCTTACAACCTGTGCTCAAGAACACCATCAGGTATTGTATGCTCATTGCCTTGGCATCTATTTTTCCTTTATCCCTCTTTAATAACTTCAAACATATTGAATACTCAAGTTCTTACAATGTGACCTTTTAGGTCAAATGGTTTCAAAATCAATCATGGTTCTTTCTAGTACAGATACTTAAATAGGTACCTAACTCTTTTTTGTTTCAGCACAAAATTCATATATAAACTCACAGCTTTTCTCTAGAATAAACCTGAGTATACGGACTTAGAGGTGCTGCAGGTGAATTTCAGAAAAACTGGGGAGGTTGAAATATACCAGTGAGGGTACTTCTAGATTCCATCAAGGCCGGGGGATAGCAGCTCGGGCAGGGGAATAAATACTGGTCACAGTAGATCTACAGAGGTTGCAGCATTAATTGCATACTCTCTTGGGAGAGGAGCAACCAGTCCCATTATAGAATAGAATAGATCTTTAAGAAAGAGCATTATTCCCACATGGCAGTATATCTAATCTAGCCTTACTCTGTTAACCAACCATGCATTTGTTCAATCTCCAATATTTATATTCCTTTATTCATTTGTTCTAGGCATTCTAGTAACCCTACCATTAAAAGAACACTATCCACTAGTAATAGAACATCTAAGAAATGAAATAAACATTACAGGTCTGTTGTATTTAAAGGAAAAAATGTTGCTACTCTTATTACTGGGCATTTTAAGCAATACTCATTAATATATCTTTATAAGAATCTTTTTTCTGTCTTGCTGGAGGACGTAAAACAGACAAAACCAGCCCTGTCAAGCCACAGACAATAACACTGACTCTTTTAAGGGTACCTGAAAGGGACTATGGTCAAGTCTGTCTCAGGAAGTAGGGTACAACGACATAATGATGTACCTGAATATCCCTCATCAGACCCCTATGATTTAGGGGCCCTGAACTAGCTCTCTGGCCTAAATGACACCTCTTGGTATCCTTTTAATGGGATAGTATATGGACTCACAGCTTTTCTCTGGAATAAACCTGAGTGTGCAGACTCTTAGGTGCTACAGGTGAATTTTAGAGAAACTGGGGAGGTTGAAATATACCAGTGAGGGTACTTCTAGGTTCCATCAAGGCCTTGGGATAGAAAATAGTCCCCAAACTAACCTCATTTGTGTAGTAATTAGCACCGTAGACTTGATCTCGTTGGTTTTTGAGTCCATATGAAGGCATTACATTCATTGAGCAATCGAGCTACATAAAATTTATTTTAAACTTGTGCCCTGAACAACGCAAATTCTAGGCCGAATAGCGACCAAACCGTACATTCCTTCAACTTCGGTTCAAGGAGACTTTTGAATGTATTTTTTAAAAAATCTCTACAAAGTTTGAGCGCCTTGGGTCGAAAAATAAAGTACTGAGAAAACTGAACATTTTCGAGCTTTTTAAACGGCCTATTCTCTTAAATATGACCAATATTTCATTTCTGTTGTTGTTTTCAAATGCTCAGAGGTGACTAGTGGGTCATTTTCCCTATATATTTCATTTCTTGTTGTGTGATTTTGCAGGCTGGAAAGTTCTGTCACATCTATAGCAAATATTTCATAGAGCTCGCACTCAACGATTACTCTCTTGTACATGAACGTCCCTCCAGAATAGCAGCTGCTGCCGTCTACCTAGCACATGTGTAAGTTCAAAGTTTTCATTATATTAATGTTTGTTAGATGGGTAGGTGTTAAGCATCATTGAATGACTGCCAAGTTTTTAGGGACGGGGGTTTTAACATGTCATGCAACAACCTAACCACCTCATAACAATCTCACCCGATGTGGGGCAGCAACCAACCACGCGTAACGTTGACTTTCAGTGGTCTATCAGGAACTGATGCTCGCAATGTGTTGTCGCCGCTAGTCATTCCCCATGTTTAGCTAAATTCCTTTTAACTTGATAAGGAGAACCAAAAGGCAAATATATTGTGCAGATAATGACTGCTCAAACCCTCCAAGAGATTAAATTCCTTTTCTTTAACTTAACTAGGTAAGCTACTGGTGTGGTTTTCACTCCCATTTTTAGCTAAATTCCTTTTTAGTGAGGGTATAAGGTAAGCTCTATTGAGGACATAAGTTAAGATCACACACATAAATCCCTTCTATATTTTCAGTGCCAACAAGACTGACATGAGCAAGTTCTGGTCTCGCACGATGATCCATTACACCCGATATACATTGACTGCTGAAACCCTCCAAGAGATTAAATTCCTTTTCTTTAGCCTAAGTAGGTAAGCTACTGGTGTGGTTTTCACTCCCATTTTTAGCCAAATTCCTTTTTAGTGAGGGTATAACTGTATAAGGTAAGCTCTATTGAGGACATATGTAAGTTAAGATCACACACTGAAATCCCTTCTATATTTTCAGTGCCAACAAGACTGACATGAGCAAGTTCTGGTCTCGCACGATGATCCATGACTGCTGAAACCCTCCAAGAGATTAAATTCCTTTTCTTTAGCTTAAGTACGTTAGTAGGTAAGCTACTGGTGTGGTTTTCACTCCCATTTTTAGCTAATTTCCTTTTTAGTGAGGGTATAAGGTAAGCTCTATTGAGGACATAAGTTAAGATCACACACTGAAATCCCTTCTATATTTTCAGTGCCAACAAGACTGACATGAGCAAGTTCTGGTCTCGCACGATGATCCGGTAAGCTACTGGTGTGGTTTTCACTCCCATTTTTAGCTAAATTCCTTTTTAGTGAGGGTATAAGGTAAGCTCTATTGAGGACATATGTAAGTTAAGATCACACGCATAAATCCCTTCTATATTTTCAGTGCCAACAAGACTGACATGAGCAAGTTCTGGTCTCGCACGATGATCCATTACACCCGATATACAGAGGAAGATATCATGCCTGTCGTGGAGAAACTAGCACTCGCCCTACTGGCAAATGCTGATGAGAAAACTCCTAAATATAGGGTGAGTATAACTGACTATCGTATCTACCTTGTAGGGCTCGGATTTTTTTTTCTTTCGATTAATCAATTTTTCCGAGGGGGAATATTCAGAGTTAAATTTGGAGACCAACCACAATTCACAAGTTACATTGGGGAATATTTAGAGTTCATGTCTACGTTATGCAGAACAATCATAGCTTATATCTGACGACACATCTGCTCTTTTTGTCACAGGCTATCAAAGACAAGTACTCCAAATCAGGCAATTGCCGTGTATCTGTCAGTCCTGAACTCACTTCTCCTTCGACAGCCATCCGATCGCTAGCAGAACGAGCCAAGGCGAACCAACTTGGTTAAGTCACAAATCCTATACAGTATTTTGATCCATGATCATTTTTTGAAGAATTTGATACGAGCTTTCTCGCTCCCGTGTTTTTTAAATACAATAATTTTACTAACTTGTAAGTTAAGTTTTTTGCCCAATGTTTTCGATATCAAATACATCAATTTTATTTTATTTTAATCGAGAGGGGTTTCCTGGGGTCGAGTGAACTACGAGTGTTGGCTAATTTTACTTTCCATTTTTATTTTATTTTAATTGAAAAGGGGTTTTTTGTCTACTTTTTGTATGACCACATGAATTTGATACGAGCTTTCTCGCTCCCGTGTTTTTTAAATACAATAATTTTACTAACTTGTAAGTTTAGTTTTCGCCCTATGTTTTCGATATCAAATACATCCATATGTTTTATTTTATTTTAATTGAGAGGGGTTTCCTGGGGTCGAGTCAACTACGAGTGTTGGCTAATTTTACTTTCCATTTTTATTTTATTTTAATTGAAAAGGGGTTTTTTGTCTACTTTTTGTATGACCACATCAAAGCAGTTGTTGCTCAAAAACCACCAACTCTCAAAGCTCCCACCAGACAGACAACAGTGTCAAAAGTAAGTGAAAAGAATAGTTTTTCTTCGGTAGTTAGCCTCAGGTCCTAATTACAACCCTAGTCCACTCAAGTGTACAGACCTACTAGTTAGCCTCAGGTCCTAATTACAACCCTAGTCCACTCAAGTGTACAGACCTACTAGGTACTTATATACTTTATAATTGAGGATTTATGGTAGTTAGCCTCAGGTCTTAATTACAACCCTAGTCCACTCAAGTGTACAGACCTACTAGGTACTTATATACTTTGTAATTGAGGATTTACCATCAAAATATATCATAGAACAGAACAGTTTGGTGTTTTTCACCTTCAAACTATGGCCCTCCATTCTTTGGTGGAAGAAAAAATGAATAGGTAGTTAAAGGAAAAAAGAAGAAGAAGAGATTCAGTATAGAGCTCAACTCTTCCTTCCTTGGAAAAAGAAATAAATAATAATAATAACAGAATCTGTTCCAACCGTAGATTCATTGGTCCTTATAATATGTAAACTCTAATAATTACTCATGTCCTTTTCAGAGACTTGTCCGAAATGACTCGACAGCCTCCATCCTGTGCTCTCAACTGGAGAACAACAAAGTCGCCTCTCTAGACGAAAAAAGAAGAAGAAGAGATTCAGTACAGAGCTCAACTCTTCCTTCCTTGGAAAAAGAAATAAATAGTAATAATAATAACAGAATCTGTTCCAACCATAGGTTCATTGGTCCTTATAATATGTAAACTCTAATAATTACGTATGTCCTTTTCAGAGACTTGTCCGAAATGACTCGACAGCCTCCATCCTGTGCTCTCAACTGGAGAACAACAAAGTCGCCTCTCTAGACCTCGCCAAGTGTGAACAAGATTTGAACAACGTATCCCTCGAGGAAGATGTAGACCTGAGCGATGTTGGAGATCCATTCCTGTTGGGAGACTATGTCAAGGACATTTACAACTATCTGTTCGATCTGGAGAAACGGTACACCATCCAGGAAGACTATCTCCAGGTAGGTTCACAGGCACACCTTAAAGAAAGCTGAATTGATGTAGAACATACAAGTATTAAAAGTTTAATACTTGTATGTACTTACCAGATTCCTATATTTTCACTTAAATGCAAATGCAAACATTTCTGCTTATCCCGTCAGAAATGAAATTTCCAGTTGATCAAAAGAATGAAAACTTCATCCATAGTTGTTACAAAGATGGGAGATATTAATTTTCATGTCCAGAATGTCTCCTAGTTGACAACAGAGTTGACTGTCCATTAGTTATTAGCAAGAGTATGGACCAAGATTTTAATGTTCATAGAATAAGTAGTAAAACATGACGGATATGGGGAATTCTCTCACCTTCGAAATATCGTGTTTTTGACACCCTGTATTAGCTTAAAATTAATCCTAATAATACTTATGAGCCTAAGTGAACTCTATAACTGTGGCAATATATTTATATCACTTAAATAAATTTTAAAATCTACAAATACAATATTCATCAAACTATCAACTATAAAATATATGTAAAACAAATTTTACCAATAACTGGAAAAATTCAGTTTTGGGAAAGAAATTAAAATGTATAGCGGGAGAAGAGATTGAGTTGATGAAAGAGCACAAATAATAGATTATCCAACAAAATATCCACTAAGATGAATTTTAGGAATGTCTACGAAAATGATATTCTAATTTAAGATTCAACAGTTCAAAACAAAAATAAAATTTAGAGGGAACCTTTTGGAAACCCAAAAATAAAGGTAAAACAAATTTATATTCTTTTCCCTGAATCAGGATCATGAGACCTTTTCCCCCAACCTGAGGAACAATGTGATATTTGAGGTTCTGGCTAAAATGACCTATATCTTGCTCTTGTTATGAATACCATCAAACAGAAGATTATCATGACGCTGAGGACTTAGTATGAGGTAAAACTTTGGTGATACTGATAAGTTACACTCACCTTATTCCTATTAGAATATATGACATCCTTCAAACCTCGTTTGGATAACATGACTTCTTTCAAGATCTTGGCTCCCTCTTTATAAACCCTTGGCATTCTATGATCACTGGGAGCCATTGTGAAGGGTGTGGAAATAAGAAGACTTGAAAGCACAGTTACCCTTGAGAGAGATAGCCTTTATTTCCTATGTGCCATGATTAATTGTTCAATAACTCTTAAAAGGCTTGTAGGTATAAATCGGCTTGATAAAGAATAATCCAAAGATAATCCCAAAGCTCAAAAGTTCAGAACTTCAAAGTCTTCAAACTTCAAATATTCAAAAAAAGAACACATTTTCAAAAATCAAAACAAACAATGCGGCGTTGCCAATTCCTGAACATACCTCGCAGGGTTCGTGTGCTTTGGATTTGAGTAATCCAAAGAGAAATGAAAATGCCAAATTCAAATCAGCTGATCATACCGTTACAAAAAATTTTCAAAACGAAAACAAGAACAAGTCGAATTCGAACAAGAAGCAGAGAAAACTGAAAAAAGCATTGAGCTTAAAATCAAGTAATTAAATAGCTCGTTAAACGTAACAAACTGAAAAAAGTTGAAGAAAAGCTCGATTTGAAGTGAAATTATTGTCCAAAAGACTGTAAATTCCTTTCAAAGTTGTCGAAACTCATCAAACAGTAAACAGTTGCGTACTTAGTGATTCTTGACCAATATTTTCCTCAAGTTTTCGGCCGTATAACTCCCAGCTTCCAGTATTCCAGAAATGACAGCAGCTTCGTTGGACACAAGAAATTTTAGACCCCAAACTTGAATGTTTTAATTTTGTTCTGAGATTTTCGAATCAGTTGTTTTTTTACTTTCCGATTTTCATTTTATTGTGATTTTAGTAGATCTAACTTGCGTTCATCATGGCTTTGCAGAACAGAAGTGGAAACACGGCGCAGTTATTTCATGTGCAAATGGAGTACTTAAGCCCTTACCCTAGTGGGATGAAAAAAGATTGGAGAATTAATGTTGAACAGGCTTGGGAACATTGCTTGAAGAAGAAAAAAAAAATCTGTTGTGACGTAGTGGGAATAGGGTGGAAAATCTTGAAAAAGTAGACTGGAAATTTGGAAAAAAATGGACTGGAAAACCGAGGAAAGTCAGGGAATTTTGTTTTTCCATTTTGGTAGACACCCTGATTTTCATACGAAATTCCAATCGTGTTGAAGTCCAGTAAGTATGTAGTTTTTCCATTTTGGTAGACACCCTGATTTTCATACGAAATTCCAATCGTGTTGAAGTCCAGTAAGTATGTAAATTTGTAGAAACTTCCCCCAGCCAGACAAAACATGCATTAACTGCCAGCCGTTAACATGCATTGTCATGTTTATTTTATGAAATAAATGTTCAATTGTTTCTCTCTCCGTTTCCTTCTCCAGCTCGAGCCTGCAGTGACCAAGTCCAATCTCCAGTGTGTCGGAGTGGCAGCCATGTTCCTGGCTTCCAAGTACGAGGAAATTCAAATGCCAGACGTCACAGAATTCGCCTCCATGACTGAAAACTACGTCAAAGTGAAGGACATTCTCATTATGGAGGTTCTCATCATTCAGAAGCTGGGTTTTGATTTCAGCCGACCCCACCCGTTGGCGTTCCTAAGACGATTCTCCAAAGTCGCCAAGGCAAGTTGAACGAAATGCTCCCCAAAACCTCTTTTTTGTAGGAAGGAATTTTCAATTGTGTTATTAAAGGAATTTTTAATTGTGTGTTGTTGTTATCTAATGCTTGAGATTGACTATTATGTCATTTTTGTTAATTGTATTAAGCATACTTAAATGCTTGTCACAAATATCGTTCCCCAGTCATTACATCTAGATAAATTTGATGACTTGACTTGGACTTGAACCAAAAACCTCCATATTCTAAGCCCACCGTGCTAACACACTACACCACTGAGGTTAGTTTTTGAACGAAATAGTCCCCAAACTAACCTCATTTGTGTAGTAGTTAGCACTGTAGACTTGATCTCGTTGGTTTTTGAGTCCATATGAAGGCATTACATTTATTGAGCTACATAAAATTTATTTTAAACTTGTGCCTGAAGAAATAGTCCCCAAACTAACCTCATTTGTGTAGTAGTTAGCACGGTAGACTTGATCTCGTTGGTTTTTGAGTCCATATGAAGGCATTACATTTATTGAGCTACATAAAATTTATTTTAAACTTGTGCCTGAACAGCGCAAATTCTAGGCCGAATAGCGACCAAGTTGAAGGACTTCGTTTCAAGGAGACTTTTGATCTGTTTTTCTTTAAAAAACCTCTCTACAAAGCGCCTTGGGTCAAAAACTAAAGTACCTACTGAGAAAACTGAACATTTTCGAGCTTTCTAAACGGCCTATTCTCTTAGTTTAAATATGACCAATATTTCATTTCTATTGTTGTTTTCAAATGCTCGGAGGTGACTATTAGGTCATTTTCCCTATATATTTCATTTCTTGTTGTGTGATTTTGCAGGCTGGAAAGCAAAGTTTGAGCGCCTTGGGTCAAAAACCAAAGTACCTACTGAGAAAACTGAACATTTTCGAGCTTTTTAAACGGCCTATTCTCTTAGTTTGAATATGACTAATATTTCATTTCTGTTGTTGTTTTCAAATGCTCGGAGGTGACTATTAGGTCATTTTCCCTATATATTTCATTTCTTGTTGTGTGATTTTGCAGGCTGGAAAGTTCTGTCACATCTATAGCAAATATTTCATAGAGCTCGCACTCAACGATTACTCTCTTGTACATGAACGTCCCTCCAGAATAGCAGCTGCTGCCGTCTACCTAGCACATGTGTAAGTTCAAAGTTTTCATTTTATTAATGTTTGTTAGATAGGTGTTAAGCGTCACTGAATGACTGCCAAGTTTTTAGGGACGAGGTTTTTAACACATCATGCGACTACCTAACCGCCTCCTCATAACAATCTCACCCGATGTGGGGCAGCAACCAACCACGCGCAACGTTGACTTTTAGTGGTCTATCGGGAACTGATGGTCTCAATGTGTTGTTGCCGCTAGTCACTCCCCATGTTTAGCTAAATTCCTTTTAACTTGATAAGGAGAACCAAAAGGCAAATATATTGTGCAGAACTTCTCCTACCTTGGGATAGCAGCTCAGGCAGAGGAATAAATACTGGTCACAGATCTACAGAGGTTGCAGCATTAATTGCATACTCTTTTGGGAGAGGAGCAACCAGTCCCATAATAGAATAGAATAGATCTTTAAGAAAGAGCATTATTCCCACATGGCAGTAGGTATATATAATCTAGCCTTACTCTGTTAACCAACCATGCATTTCTTCAATCTCCAATATTTATATTCCTTTATTCATTTGTTCTAGGCATTCTAGTAACCCTACCATTAAAAGAACACTATCCACTAGTAATACCTAGGCACCTCTTGGTATCCTCTTAATGGCATAGTATATAAACTCACAGCTTTTCTCTGGAATAAACCTGAGTATACGGACTTAGAGGTGCTGCAGGTGAATTTCAGAGAAACTGGGGAGGTTGAAATATACCAGTTACCAGTGAGGGTACTTCTAGGTTCCATCAAGGCCGAGGGATAGCAGCTCGGGCAGGGGAAAAAATACTGGTCACAATAGATCTACAGAGGTTGCATCATTAATTGCATACTCTCTTGGGAGAGGAGCAACCAGTCCCATAATAGAATAGAATAGATCTTTAAGAAGAAAGAGCATTATTCCCACATGGCAGTATATCTAATCTAGCCTTACTCTGTTAACCAACCATGCATTTCTTCAATCTCCAATATTTATATTCCTTTATTTATTTGTTCTAGGCATTCTAGTAACCCTACCATTAAAAGAACACTATCCACTAGTAATGCTGTTAGGAGGTAAACACTTAAGTGTTCAATGTATTGGTGTTTGAATGTGTGGTATTTGGGTGTTAACTATCTGTGTTACTTTATTACAAACTTTCCAGCAATACAAACCAACTCAAAGTGCTCCCATACTTTGTAGGTACAACTGATTCCACAACTCCTTGAGCCCAACTTTCATCTTTATATTAGTCACATTTTAACATTACCTATGGTTCAAGATAGATTAATCATCTAAATATTTTTTCAATCTCAAAAAAGACTTCTTTACCGTTAAACTAGGCCTAAACAAACCATGTTTCTTAAACAAGTTAGAACTGATTCCACAGCTCCTTGAGCCCAACTTTCATCTTTATATTAGTCACATTTTAACATTACCTATGGTTCAGGATAGGTTAATCATCTAAATATTTTTTCAATCTCAAAAAAGACTTCTTTACCGTTAAACTAGGCCTAAACAAACCATGTTTCTTAAACAAGTTAGCTCCTTGAGCCCAACTTTCATCTTTATATTAGTCACATTTTAACATTAACTATGGTTCAGGATAGGTTAATCATCTAAATATTTTTTCAATCTCAAAAAAGACTTCTTTACCGTTAAACCAGGCCTAAACAAACCATGTTTCTTAAACAAGTTACTGGAACAAAATTAGGTCTATAGGTATTATTAGCTAATGTGTAAGTATCACTGTTTTAATTTGCATACAAGAAGTAGGTGAATACTGCTTACCTAATTGAAATTTAATTCTCAAGTTCCAGCTCTCTTAAACCTAAGGCTCAGAACCCGCGACTTATAACAAGTTTAACTTCACTGTATAACTGCTAAGGTATTTTATTGAAGGGGATTTTATAATCCATTCGGTGACAAGCTACCCAACCAACCTCACCCAGCCTGAGTGGGGCCGGTAAAAGTCAGCAGCACTTGATGGGTGACCCAGCTCGTCACCCATCTGGATACCAACCACGTGTAACACTGCTTAACTGCACTGGAAACATGAGCATTCACCAGCGGAGCGCTTCGATAGTAGGTACTTTGATAGTACTATCGTAGCACGCCACTGCTGGTTGAGTAAGTAGTTATGTAAATCTTACCACTGTCATCTTTTATTCTGAGGACAAAGTATCTTGAAGAGTCGCGAAAGATCGCTGGCCAACTTAAAAAAAAAGCCTGAGGCGCTATCAAAAGAACATAGGATACCTATTATTATTTTGAAGAGTAGGTTCGATTGAGGGAACTGTAACAACGGAGGTCTTATCGTTCCGAAATCGAAGAGAAGGAGGACAGGATAGGAGAAAGCCAGCCGTTCCGAGAACGAGGGAACTGATGGTCTCAATGTGTTGTCGCCGCTAGTCACTCCCCATGTTTAGCTAAATTCCTTTTAACTTGATAAGGAGAACCAAAAGGCAAATATATTGTGCAGAACTTCTCCTTGCAACCTTAGTGTCAGTGGTGTAGTGGTTTGCGCGGTGGACTTTCAGATTTGGAGGGTCCGAGTCCAAGTCAAGTCATGAATTTTATCGGAATGTATTAATTTTTATTCCACGATTTTTCTTCCTTCGTTTGTTCACGAGTATTTCACCCTAATCGAATTGTTTGTCCAATTTAGATGAAGTTTGGGGAAAAATGTTAGGGGAATTTTCCCATTAAATTGTGGCGCTTATCGGGCTTTCGGAGGTCCTGTAGGGCCCTTCTGCAGTACAAGTTACATTGGGGAATATTCAGAGTTCTATTGGGAGACCAACCACAATTCACAAGTTATATTGGGAGACCAACCACAATTCACAAGTTACATTGGGGATTATTTAGAGTTCATGTCTACGTTATGTAGAACAATCATAGCTTATATCTGACGACACATCTGCTCTTTTTATCACAGGCTATCAAAGACAAGTACTCCAAGTCAGGCAATTGCCGTGTATCTGTCAGTCCTGAACTCACTTCTCCTTCGACAGCCATCCGATCGCTAGCAGAACGAGCCAAGGCGAACCAACTTGGTTAAGTCACAAATCCTATACAGTATTTTGATCCATGATCATTTTTTGAAGAATTTGATACGAGCTTTCTCGCTCCCGTGTTTTTTAAATACAATAATTTTACTAACTTGTAAGTTAAGTTTTCGCCCAATGTTTTCGATATCAAATACATCAATGTATTTTATTTTATTTTAATTGAGAGGGGTTTCTTGGGGTCGAGTCAACTACGAGTGTTGGCTAATTTTACTTTCCATTTTTATTTTATTTTAATTGAAAAGGGGTTTTTTGTCTACTTTTTGTATGACCACATTGAGAAAATTATAATAGGTAATTCCGAAATATTTTTTCACGAAAAAGTCCGACCTTATATTCTCTTTGGCTTATATTCTCACAAAATATCGGGTAAGTAAAGTGGGTTTTCTTTCTTGAAGTTGTTATTAAGCAGCGCGGTAGCGCTCCGCCCCGCCAAGTCAAGAAAGTTTGACCGTCCCACTTATCCCTATGATCCATTTTTACGCAACAAAATTATTAAATTTTATTAATATTCATTTCCAATAGAATCAAATCGTTACTCCTCTCTCCTTATTTGTAAATATTTCCCCGTTATTATTTTTCGTTTATTTTTGTATACCTCATTAGGTTTTGTGTATTCTGTTTAGTTTTTAAGCTTAGCTCGAGTTCTGTAGTAGTACAGCAAAGAAACTCTAGAACTGTAAGTTTAATTTAGCCTGATTTATTACTTTCTATTATTTTTTTTCTCTCTTCTCTCCTTATTTGTAAATATTTCCGTTATTATTTTTCGTTTATTTTGTATACCTCATTAGGTTTTGTGTATTCTATATAGTTTTTAAGCTTAGCTCAAGTTCTGTAGTAGTACAGCAAAGAAACTCTAGAACTGTAAGTTTAATTTAGCCTGGTTTATTACTTTCTATTTTTTTTTTCTCTCCTTTTAATTTTATAAAACGAAAAACAATACAAAATATACCCACCCGAACGAACTGTTTTTTTAAAACCGTTTTTTTTTTTTTCCTCGATGAAATTTTGTTCCTTTATTTTGTTTTAAGAACACGTTTAACTATCCTAGCAAAATATACTTACAGGTTGACAAATGAAGATGCACATTGCAAGCTACATAAGTAATAATTTTCAATGGTTATTTTGACAACAGCAAGTGAAAATAGATGGAGAACTTCTTTGCTAAAATAACGGCAACGAAAGAAAAAAAAAAAAAGTAAGCATACTTTGTTGGGATTCTAAAACAATTCAATGTATAATGATGGATGATAATATAATATTGGTATTGAAATAAAATGGTAAATATGCAATCTTAAAGTATAAACAATTTTCAAAGGAATAACAAGGAGAATAATGATTATATTAAAAATAATTTCTACAACAAAATACCTACGTGCACACACGTTGCCTATTGCTCAAATAAATTACACACTCAGTTAAATATCAGGAAAATAGTCACTGTTACTATTCTGTTGAAAACATGGGTAAAAAAATAGTGTTTTTCCCCTTTTTGAGGTATGAAGAATGAACAGCATAAAAGGGGAATGAAATAATAAATAGAACTTTTCACTTTATTATTATTATTATAATTATTTTTGTTCAATGATATTTTGATGTCCTACCTAAGGAAGAGAGTTTTCTGGGATAAACGTTGTGACTTGGGTTGACTGCTATGATTTTGATGTATGAAGAATGAACAGCATAAAAGGGGAATGAAATAATAAATAGAACTTTTTACTTTATTATTATTATTATAATTATTTTTTGTTCAATGATATTTTGATGTCCTACCTAAGGAAGAGAGTTTTCTGGGATAAACGTTGTGACTTGGGTTGACTGCTATGATTTTAGGTAAAAAAATAGTGTTCTTCCCCTTTCGAGGTATGAAGAATGAACAGCATAAAAGGGGAATGAAATAATAAATGGAACTTTTTACTTTATTATAATTATTTTTTGTTTAATGATATTTTGATGCCCTACCTAAGGAAGAGAGTTTTCTGGGATAAACGTTGTGACTTGGGTTGACTGCTATGATTTTTACTATTGACGTTCTTAAAAGTAATAGTTGTTCAAGAGTGTGTGTGCATTAGCATACAGGGTGTCGCGTTTTATGAAGTCTGTCCTATATTTTCACTTAAATGCAAATGCAAACATTTCTACTTTTCCCGTCAGAAATGAAATTTCAAGTTGATCAAAAGTCAAAAGAATGAAAACTTCATCCATAGTTGTTACAAAGATGGGAGATATTAATTTCCATGTCCAGAATGTCTCCTACTTGACAACAGAGCTGACTGTCCATTAGTTATTAGCAAGAGTATGGACCAAGATTTTAATGTTCATAGAATAAGTAGTAAAACATGACGGATATGGGGAATTCTTCGAAATATCGTGTTTTTGACACCCTGTATTAGCTTAAAATTAATCCTAATAATACTTATGAGCCTAAGTGAACTCTATAACTGTGGCAATATATTTATATCACTTAAATAAATTTTAAAATCTACAAATACAATATTCATCAAACTATCAACTATAAAATATATGTAAAACAAATTTTACCAATAACTGGAAAAATTCAGTTTTGGGAAAGAAATTAAAATGTATAGCGGGAGAAGAGATTGAGTTGATGAAAGAGCACAAATAATAGATTATCCAACAAAATATCCACTAAGATGAATTTTAGGAATGTCTACGAAAATGATATTCTAATTTAAGATTCAACAGTTCAAAACAAAAATAAAATTTAGAGGGAACCTTTTGGAAACAGTGTAAAACAAATTTTACCAATACCTAATTGGAAAAATTTAGTTTTGGGAAAGAAATTAACATGTATAGCGGGAGAAGAGATTGAGTTGATGAAATAGCACAAATAATAGATTATCCAACAAAATATCCACTAAGATAATTTTTAGGAATGTCTACGAAAATGATATTCTAATTTAAGATTCAACAGTTCAAAACAAAAATAAAATTTAGAGGGAACCTTTTGGAAACCCAAAAATAAAGGTAAAACAAATTTATAATTTCTATTGCTCCTACTGTTTAGTAAAGGGGCTTTTCAGCCCTATGCCGAAAGTACCTGGGAATAATTCAGCTACTGTAATGAGTGCTAATTCCACTCATCACCCCATTGTCTGGTAATAATTACTTGGAAAGTTAAATCTCTAACGTGTATTTGGAAAACGTTTATGGGGGTTATGTTGCTATGACAAAATATAAGAGAGCTTAACATTCTCCAACTGTTTTGAGTTGAGAGGAAAGATTAACATTACAAATAAAATATTTATTGTGATGATGTCCTCAGGCAAGTTTCCAACCTAGTCCTGTACACACATAGAGGGGGAGTTACTACCCCAGCTAGAACTTTTAGCCAAGCAAGACACAATCCAGTTCTTCGAAATGAAATTCCCTCTATTGAAAACAATAGACAAAATCATTTTCCCCCATAGGTGTATTTGGAAAACGTTTATGGGGGTTATGTTGCTATGATAAAATATAAGAGAGCTTACATTCTCCAACTGTTTTGTGTTGAAAGAAAGATTAACATTACAAATAAATTATTTATTGTGATGATGTCCTCAGGCAAGTTTCCAACCTAGTCTTACCCACACATAGAGAAGGAGTTACTACCCCAACTGGAACTTTTAGCCAAGCAAGACACAATCCAGTTCTTCGAAATGAAATTCCCTCTATTGAAAACAATAGACAAAATCATTTTCCCCCATACTAGCGAGGTAATTCTGATTCAAAAAATTTACAAATATAATATAAAGATGAAATCATAAAAAATAGTATTGAATGGTGGGTAGTTTAAATTTAGAATTGAACCCAGTTGGGATTTGAGTTGGAATGCCAAGGCAAGTTGAACGAAATGCTCCCCAAAACCTCTTTTTTGTAAGAAGGAATTTTCAATTGTATTATTAAAGGAATTTTTAATTGTGTTATTAAAGGAATTTTTAATTGTGTGTTGTTATCTAATGCTTGAGATTGACTATTATGTCATTTTTGTTAATCGTATTAAGCATACTTAAATGCTTGTCACAAATATCGTTCCCCAGTCATTACATTTAGCTAAATTTGATGACTTGACTTGGACTTGAACCAAAAACCTCCATATTCTAAGCCCACCGTGCTAACACACTACACCACTGAGGTTGGTTGTCAGAAATGTTATTGTCTAACTAGGGGACGTTAAACAGAGAGTAGACCTAGCGTCTGGCTGTGCAACTATAAAAAACAGGGAGAAGAACAGCTAACCCTAACCAGCCTAGCTAGCTGATGGTTTCAAAGGGTTCTCTCTGCTTGAAAAGAACAAGCACAAGTCCTTGAGATGGTTGACTGCGGTTCAGGACGAGCCAATTAAACATGGCTAGAGAGACCATCACCCTGGTGTATGGCTGATAAAAGAGATATTTTCTCTATTTTGTCATCACCTTTCGGATATAGCTAAAGCTGCTACAACAACAATAACAACTTGAGTAAACTTCTAACTTACCTAGAAGGCTGAGGAGCTGGGGCAGGAGCAGCACTTGTAAAGTCACCCCAGTTATTAGCATTGGCGTTCACTTGATGTATGGGGGATGAGTTCTGAGAGGGGGCAGGTGGAGGAGATATCTTGGACATGCCAGAGCCAGGAGGGGGAGGCAACAGACCCCCTGTGCTTGTTGGACGAGTTTTAGCTTTGCCTTGGCCATCGGCACCGTCCTTTTTCTGTAAAGAGACCATAGCATAGGTGTAAACTATAAAGCAGTGGGTACTCAAACTGTGTTCCGCGAGATTTGGGATTTTTACTTTAGATAAAGATCACAAAACTGACGAGACAAATAAAGATCGCTGGCCAACTTACAAAAAAAAGCCTAAGGCGCTATTAAAAGAACATAGGATAGGCAACTTAATTTGGATTACCTATTATTATTTTGAAGAGTAGGTTCGATAGAGGGAACTGTAACAACGGAGGTCTTATCGTTCCGAAATCGAAGAGAAGGAGGACAGGATAGGAGAAAGCCAGCCGTTCCGAGAACGACTCAAACTGTGTTCCCCGAGATTTGGGATTTTTACTTTAGATAAAGATCACAAAACTGACGAGACAAAGAAAGATCGCTGGCCAACTTGAAAAAAAAGCCTAAGGCGCTATTAAAAGAACATTTATGTTAGAACATAGGATAGGCAACTTAATTTGGATTACCTAATATTATTTTGAAGAGTAGGTTCGATAGAGGGAACTGTAACAACAGGGTAGGAGAAAGCCAGCCGTTCCGAGAACGAATCTTCGATTTCCGGAGGACGCTTAAGACCTCGGTAGTTATAGTTAGGTATCAAAAAATAACAATAAAACCTACCAAGTCCTAACGTATAGGTACTTACCGTGATTTTCATATTTATCTTAATAGTTTCTCCCTCTTTAAATTTAAGATCTAGTTCTTGTTTGGGTTCTTCTTTTTCCTTCTCGATTTCTTCTGTCTTCTTGAGCCATTTGAAATGATCTTGAAGAGCCACGTTCAAATCAAAACTGTCAGACCGATCTGAAAATCCTAAACCTATGAATGCTTGTCTCCCTGGAAATCAAGAGAATGGTGGGGTTGAATTTTAGAGACCTGTTATTATAGTAGATCATTTAGAAAAGATGTGAAAAGTCTTGGTTTAGCCGACTTTAGCCCTTTAGCTCGTCTTGTAGGCATAACTACTCCTAAAGGGAAAAACAAACCTAAGCTGAGAACGAACCTTCGATTTCCGGAGGATGCTTAAGACCTCGGTAGTTATAGTTAGGTATCAAAAAATAGCAATAAAACTAATAAAACCTACCAAGTCCTAACGTATAGGTACTTACCGTGATTTTCATATTTATCTTAATAGTTTCTCCCTCTTTAAATTTAAGATCTAGTTCTTGTTTGGGTTCTTCTTTTTCCTTCTCGATTTCTTCTGTCTTCTTGAGCCATTTGAAATGATCTTGAAGAGCCACGTTCAAATCAAAACTGTCAGACCGATCTGAAAATCCTAAACCTATGAATGCTTGTCTCCCTGGAAATCAAGAGAATGGTGGGGTTGAATTTTAGAGACCTGTTATTATAGTAGATCATTTAGAAAAGATGTGAAAAGTCTTGGTTTAGCCGACTTTAGCCCTTTAGCTCGTCTTGTAGGCATAACTACTCCTAAAGGGAAAAACAAACCTAAGGCTCAGAACCCGCGACTTATAACAAGTTTAACTTCACTGTATAACTGCTAAGGTATTTATTGAAGGGGATTTTATAATCCATTCGGTGACAAGCTACCCACCTAACCTCACCCAGCCTGAGTGGGGCCGGTAAAAGTCAGCAGATGTGAAAAGTCTTGGTTTAGCCGACTTTAGCCCTTTAGCTCGTCTTGTAGGCATATGTAACTAATCCTAAAGGGAAAAACAAACCTAAGGCTTAGAACCCGCGACTTATAACAAGTTTAACTTCACTGTATAACTGCTAAGGTATTTTATTGAAGGGGATTTTATAATCCATTCGGTGACAAGCTACCCACCTAACCTCACCCAGCCTGAGTGGGGCCGGTAAAAGTCAGCAGCACTTGATGGGTGACCTAGCTCGTCACCCATCTGGATACCAACCACGTGTAACACTGCTTAACTGCACTGGAAACATGAGCATTCACGAGCGGAGCGCTTCGATAGTAGGTACTTTGATAGTACTATCGCAGCACGCCACTGCTGGTTGAGTAAGTAGTTATGTAAATCTTACCACTGTCATCTTTTATTCTGAGGACAAAGTATCTTGAAGAGTCGCTGACAGTTTCGATAGCGACACCAGGGTAAGTATCAATAGGACATTGTGCAAACAGTTCTCCTGAGTTCCGATCTTCCAATTTCAATATACACTCTTTATCTTTGGTGACCAGCCTCATTCTGCCTGTCCATTGAGGTTCCTGGAGATTCCAATCAGCCGCTCTGGAAAATGAAGACAATCGAAAAGTCAACTCAAAATACCTATTACTTAGACTGTTTTCGATGAAATAATAATAATGACAATGATGAGAGTTGACACAATGGCAAGGGTTTTCTTTGACGTCACCCATTTGACTTACGCAGGCCAGTATTTCTTAAACTCTGGACTGACTGGAAACTCTATGTGGTAAAACCGACCATAAAAGTGTGAGGTAGCTTTTAAGAAGAAAAAATACAGATCTTTGTCTTCACAAGGCCGAGTACTCCCTGAAATGGACAGCAGCACGTGTCTCAGACGGGCACCTATTCAAATACCACACATGAATAAGTTTGCTTGACTTCAGTGATGCACACATCAAGTACCTAAGTAAAATTCAAATCTATTCTTGAAAAAAAGCACCCCACGGCACTGATTCAGACAAGGAAAAATATGTGTGAGAAAGTGCCTGGTGAAAGTTTCCCACACAGTTTTCCCTGCTATAGGTAGTGGCGTGGGGTAAGTCAGCCACTCACTATCAGGTAGACCTGATCAGGTTACCTGACACCTGATGAGCACACACACTATCAGGTAGACCTGACAGGTTACCTGACACCTGATGAGCACACACACTATCAGGTAGACCTGACAGGTTACCTGACACCTGATGAGCACACACACTATCAGGTAGACCTGACAGGTTACCTGACACCTGATGAGCACACACACTATCAGGTAGACCTGACAGGTTACCTGACACCTGATGAGCACACACACTATCAGGTAGACCTGACAGGTTACCTGACACCTGATGAGCACACACACTATCAGGTAGACCTGACAGGT
>NW_007379421.1:43010-43089 GCF_000475195.1 Diaphorina citri
GGTTTATATTATACTTTTCATTTATATTAGCTATTAAAAACAAGCAAATTACAAAGCAAACAAAAATAAATATAAAATG
>NW_007379421.1:43238-53382 GCF_000475195.1 Diaphorina citri
TTAAGGTAGACTTGGTAGCCAATCAGAACGGAGGAAAATTCTTGGGGGGAAGGGGAAGGAGCTCTTGCCAGCTACACATTTAGAACTTGGTAGCTTCCAAATTTTAATTTCTAAGTTGGCTGCCGGTCGGGTCGGTTGTGTTAAGATTTTGATTAAGGAATCATTTTCTTTTAATTTTTCGAGTGTAAATTTTCATTTATCTTGAAACTTAACTGTGATTTTTTCTAGTTTCTAGCCTTTTTCGTCCCCGTTCGTATTCGTGATTTTTTTTTTTTTTTCCTCTAAAAATAATGTAAAAGTGACAAGTGTTGAACATGCCAGGATCAAGGATTGCCAGGACCAGGATGAGGGATTGGATCACCAGCGGACACGAAAAACGGTAGGATAAATGTTTGGTGGTGGGTCTTCGTATGGCCAAACATTTAGCTCAGCTTCACATTCTCCAACTGTTTTGTGTTGAAAGAAAGCTTAACATTACAAATAAAATATTTATTGTGATGATGTCCTCAGGCAAGTTTCCAACCTAGTCTTATCCACACATAGAGGGGGAGTTACTACCCCAACTAGAACTTTTAACCAAGCAAGACACAATCCAGTTCTTCGAAATGAAATTCCCTCTATTGAAAACAATAGACAAAATCATTTTCCCCCATACTAGCGAGGTAATTCTGATTCAAAAAATTTACAAATAATATAAAGATGAAATCATAAAAAATAGTATTGAATGGTGGGTAGTTTAAATTTAGAATTGAACCCAGTTGGGATTTGAGTTGGAAGGTTGGGGAGGATTGCTTGATGTCCTGAAAAGAAAACAGTCAGAAATGTTATTGTCTAACTAGGGTACGTTAAACAGAGAGTAGACCTAGCGTCTGATCAGAAATGCTATTGTCTAACTAGGGGACGTTAAACAGAGAGTAGATCTAGCGTCTGGCTGTGCAACTATAAAAAAAAGAGAGAAGAACAGCTAACTCTAACCAGCCTAGCTAGCTGATAGTTTGAAAGGCTTCTCTCTGCTTGAAAAGAACAAGCACAAGTCCTTAAGATGGTTGACTGTGGTTCAGGACGAGCAAATTAAACATGGCTAAAGAGACCATCACCCTGGTGTATGGCTGATAGAAGAGATATTTTCTCTATTTTGTCATCACCTTTCGGCTATAGCTAAAGCCGCTACAACAACAACAACTTGAGTAAACTTCTAACTTACCTAGAAGGCTGAGGAGCTGGGGCAGGAGCAGCACTAGTAAAGTCACCCCAGTTATTAGCATTGGCGTTCACTTGATGGATGGGGGATGAGTTCTGAGAGGGGGCAGGTGGAGGAGATATCTTGGACATGCCAGAGCCAGGAGGGGGAGGCAACAGACCCCCTGTGCTTGTTGGACGAGTTTTAGCTTTGCCTTGGCCATCGGCACCGTCCTTTTTCTGTAAAGAGACCATAGCATAGGTGTAAACTATAAAGCAGTGCTCAAACTGTGTTCCGCGAGATTTGGGATTTTTACTTTAAGTAGATAAAGATCACAAAACTGACGAGACAAAGAAAAATCGCTGGCCAACTTAAAAAAAAAAGCCTGAGGCGCTATTAAAAGAACATAGGATACCTATTATTATTTTGAAGAGTAGGTTCGATTGAGGGAACTGTAACAACGGAGGTCTTATCGTTCCGAAATCGAAGAGAAGGAGGACAGGATAGGAGAAAGCCAGCCGTTCCGAGAACGAATCTTCGATTTCCGGAGGATGCTTAAGACCTCGGTAGTTATAGTTAGGTATCAAAAAATAGCAATAAAACTAATAAAACCTACCAAGTCCTAACGTATAGGTACTTACCGTGATTTTCATATTTATCTTAATAGTTTCTCCCTCTTTAAATTTAAGATCTAGTTCTTGTTTGGGTTCTTCTTTTTCCTTCTCGATTTCTTCTGTCTTCTTGAGCCATTTGAAATGATCTTGAAGAGCCACGTTCAAATCAAAACTGTCAGACCGATCTGAAAATCCTAAACCTATGAATGCTTGTCTCCCTGGAAATCAAGAGAATGGTGGGGTTGAATTTTAGAGACCTGTTATTATAGTAGATCATTTAGAAAAGATGTGAAAAGTCTTGGTTTAGCCGACTTTAGCCCTTTAGCTCGTCTTGTAGGCATAACTACTCCTAAAGGGAAAAACAAACCTAAGGCTCAGAACCCGCGACTTATAACAAGTTTAACTTCACTGTATAACTGCTAAGGTATTTTATTGAAGGGGATTTTATAATCCATTCGGTGACAAGCTACCCAACCAACCTCACCCAGCCTGAGTGGGGCCGGTAAAAGTCAGCAGCACTTGATGGGTGACCCAGCTCGTCACCCATCTGGATACCAACCACGTGTAACACTGCTTAACTGCACTGGAAACATGAGCATTCACCAGCGGAGCGCTTCGATAGTAGGTACTTTGATAGTACTATCGTAGCACGCCACTGCTGGTTGAGTAAGTAGTTATGTAAATCTTACCACTGTCATCTTTTATTCTGAGGACAAAGTATCTTGAAGAGTCGCTGACAGTTTCGATAGCAACACCAGGGTAAGTATCAATAGGACATTGTGCAAACAGTTCTCCTGAGTTCCGATCTTCCAATTTCAATATACACTCTTTATCTTTGGTGACCAGCCTCATTCTGCCTGTCCATTGAGGTTCCTGGAGATTCCAATCAGCCGCTCTGGAAAATGAAGACAATCGAAAAGTCAACTCAAAATACCTATTACTTAGACTGTTTTCGATGAAATAATAATAATGACAATGATGAGAGTTGACACAATGGCAAGGGTTTTCTTTGACGTCACCCATTTGACTTACGCAGGCCAGTATTTCTTAAACTCTGGACTGACTGGAAACTCTATGTGGTAAAACCGACCATAAAAGTGTGAGGTAGCTTTTAAGAAGAAAAAATACAGATCTTTGTCTTCACAAGGCCGAGTACTCCCTGAAATGGACAGCAGCACGTGTCTCAGACGGGCACCTATTCAAATACCACACATGAATAAGTTTGCTTGACTTCAGTGATGCACACATCAAGTACCTAAGTAAAATTCAAATCTATTCTTGAAAAAAAGCACCCCACGGCACTGATTCAGACAAGGAAAAATATGTGTGAGAAAGTGCCTGGTGAAAGTTTCCCACACAGTTTTCCCTGCTATAGGTAGTGGCGTGGGGTAAGTCAGCCACTCACTATCAGGTAGACCTGATCAGGTCACCTGACAACTGATGAGCACACACACTATCAGGTAGACCTGATCAGGTCACCTGACACCTGATGAGCACACACACTATCAGGTAGACCTGATCAGGTACGGCTGAAAAGGTCCGTCTGTCAGGTCTACCTGATACCTGATGAGCACACACTATCAGGTAGACCTGATCAGGTCTACCAGAGCCAACTGTGGACCATGGAAGAACAACTTTAACAACTTATGCATGATTTCTAAATTCTTCCTCTATTTTGGGTGGCTCATTCCTTCTTCTTAATCCAATAAACCCTGCATGTATTTTTTACTTTTTTTTTTAAATATATTTTTTGTTTGCATTTTGGTGTTTTAATTTTTTCTCCTTTTTCCATGTCTATTCTAATATTTGTGTACCTACCTACTTGTTTGGATATTAAGTTTTCCATTGACTAATTTTTACTTTCCTTATCCTATAGGAAGGAAAGTTGTATTTCTGTTACATATAATGGGGTGTATAAAATAAATTTAGAACACCCCATATGTATTTCTTTGTTTTTTTTTTTTTTTTTTTTATATTAGCTTTTTCCATGTCTATTCTAATGTTTGTTTGAATATTAAGTTTTTCCATTGACTAATTTTTACTTTCCTTATCCTATAGGAAGGAAAGTTGTATTTCTGTTACATACTGGGGTGTATAAAATAAATTTAGAACACCCCATATGTATTTCTTTGTTTTTTAACATTAGCATGCATCTCTCTCTCTCTCTTTTTTCTCTCTCTCTCTCTCTTCCTATCTATCTTTTGTGGACTTCTTTTTACACAGGTTGTGTTTTTTTACAAATTTACACTTACACAATATCAAATTGCATTTTTGGCTTGCATTCAAAATGTTCAATGAAAGTTGAATAACTAGAACAAGTAATTACCCCCCCAAAGGATGTACCTCGTAATTATAGTTTCTACTTTTGGGTGAATATACCTATTTCCTCGCTCTTTGTACATTGCTGTGATATGGATTAACAAGTAATTACCCCAAAGGATGTACCTCGTAATTATAGTTTCTACTTTTGGGTGAATATACCTATTTCCTCGCTCTTTGTACATTGCTGTGATATGGAGCAGCATAAAATTAATGGATTTTACATTGACAAGGAGAGGTCTTCAGAACAATGGGATATTTTTCCTTTGGACCTAGAGGTAGGTACCCTTAGCATATAGGTACCATTCAGAATGTAAACAATAGGTGATGAACTTTCTCTTGAGTGTTACATAAAAAATATTACCTGTAACCCCTAACTGTGGTTCTGACAAGACAAGGAGAGTTCTTCAGAACAATGGGATATTTTTCCTTTGGACCTAGAGGTAGGTACCCTTAGCAAATACCATTCAGAATGTAAACAATAGGTGATGAACTTTCTCTTGAGTGTTACATAAAAAATATTACCTGTAACCCCTAACTGTGGTTCTGCAAGGAGAGGTCTTCAGAACAATGGGATATTTTTCCTTTGGACCTAGAGGTAGGTACCCTTAGCTTATACCATTCAGAATGTAAACAATAGGTGATGAACTTTCTCTTGAGTGTTACATAAAAAATATTACCTGTAACCCCTAACTGTGGTTCTGGGGGGTATTTTGAAGACGAACACTTCGGATTTAACAAGGAGAACACTTTCATAAGACTCCATGGCCAGAAATGTGAAGAGAAAATGAGAAAAACTTGGTGAACTAGGTGAACTTTTCCTTTTGATATTTGATAAGGAAAAATCTTTCCAGGAGAAGTATTTACGAATGAGAAGTTAGTTCAATGTTCAATGGAGGAGTTGCAAGTAGGTAAAAATTATAAATAAATGGTCGATTCCTATGTAAAAAGTTGGGAAAAATCCAAATCTGAGGTCAAAACTCAGAAAAAACAACTGTAAAAGGTCGAAAATTCAATTTTTATAATGAAAAAGTTCAAAGATTTGTGACGTCAGACTTAACGCAGCACGCTATTTCCTATTTCCTTTTGATTATTTGATAAGGAAAAATCTTTCCAGGAGAAGTATTTACGAATGAGAAGTTAGTTCAATGTTCAATTTTGAAAGATTTTTTTTTTCATTAGAAAAAAGTATTGGCAAACTTCTCATTGGTTCAAAGCTCACCGAATCATTTTCAAAAAAGGTATGTGAAATAAGGGAATGAGCTGGCAACTCGGCAACGCTGTGATAAAACAAGAACCTCGAAAATCGAAAATTCAAAAAAGTCGAAATTTGAAAAAGTAAGTCACATTTTTATACTTTTCTACCTTTTTCCGGCTAAAGAGTGAAAAAGAGTACTTACTAAAAGTATTGTCAATTAACTACAATCGAGCAGAAGTTCCAATCTCAGGTGCCTCAAGAGTTATATGATATGGCGGAGAGGTTCAAGAATCGCCCTCCACGTGATTTTGGAGGGGGGAGAGGAGGTCGTGGAGGAGGAAGAGGGAGGGGAGGACGGAATGGAGATTTTGGTGGGGGTGGATTTGGAGGTGGTTATGGAGGGGGAGGAGGAAGGAGAGGTGGCAGAGGGGGCAGACGAGATGATGATTTCTATTGAAGTCCGATTTCAGATTTCACCTTTTGAGGAAATTCCGACAATTTACCCATGGTGCCTTTTGGTGACTCGCGAACTTTTTTCTTTCCTGACAATTTTTTTCGAACTGGTGAAATGTGTCTTTGCACTCGGACAGGAAAATAAATAACAAATATTTTTAAGTAAAAAGACATCTTGGACAAAACTAGTGAATTGGTCAAGGATGAACTTTAAAAGCAAAGTGCAACCCCGAGCAAAAGGGATTTTCATGCACCTGTAAGTAATGCATATCTGTTTTCGATTCCAATCCTCAGGTGCCTCAAGAGTTATATGATATGGCGGAGAGATTCAAGAATCGCCCTCCACGTGATTTTGGAGGGGGGAGAGGAGGTCGTGGAGGAGGAAGAGGGAGGGGAGGACGGAATGGAGATTTTGGTGGGGGTGGATTTGGAGGTGGTTATGGAGGGGGAGGAGGAAGGAGAGGTGGTAGAGGGGGCAGACGAGATGATGATTTCTATTGAAGTCGGATTTCACCTTTGAGGAAATTCCGACAATTTACCCATGGTGCCTTTTGGTGACTCGCGAACTTTTTTCTTTCCTGACAATTTTTTTCCTCCTGACTTATTTTATTTATGGAGGGGGAGGAGGAAGGAGAGGTGGCAGAGGGGGCAGACGAGATGATGATTTCTATTGAAGTCCGATTTCACCTTTTGAGGAAATTCCGACAATTTACCCATGGTGCCTTTTGGTGACTCGCGAACTTTTTTCTTTCCTGACAATTTTTTTCCTCCTGACTTTTCCACTTGACTTTCTAGTGAACCATTTTTACTTTCCTTATCATATAGAAAGGAAAATAACCTAGACTGAAATTTTCGAGGTCAGTTTTTTAGTGCCAAAACACATTTTGTTTTAACTTTTGGTCAAACCAATTCAGCTTCGTTGACGAACCGTTCATTCCCTTATGGTTTTATTATTTTTTTATTGTTATTATTTTTTAAGCTAAATTTTTTTCCCCCAAGCAATTTTATTTTGTTTCAGTCCTTGCTTTCTTTTTTCAGTTTATTAATGCATCAAATTCCTATTGTTTCTTGAGTATTACTCTCATTATTGCCTTCTTTGATTTTTTTGGCGTTTCATGAAAGAATAGTTGACAGAAAACATAATAATATATTTTCTTAATAATCTTAATAAGTTTCTTATGATTTTCTTAATCCTTTTTATGTCCCCTTGAGATAGAATTATCATCTTTCCAATGGCATTAAAAATGTACGTAATGCGAATGCAATGGAATTTTTCAATATCTTATCTTTTTTGTTCCTTTTTTCAAAAGATCTGTGATCTGGTTTTTACAAATTTTTATTTTGTGCATATTTATCAAAAGACACATTTTGTTTTAACTTTTGGTCAAACCAATTCAGCTTCGTTGACGAACCGTTCATTCCCTTATTCATGGTTTTCTTATTTTTTTTTTTTATATTGTTATTATTTTTTAAGCTAACTTTTTTTTCCCCCAAGCAATTTTATTTTGTTTCAGTCCTTGCTTTCTTTTTTCAGTTTATTATTGCATCAAATTCCTATTGTTTCTCGAGTATTACTCTCATTATTGCCTTCTTTGATTTTTTGGCGTTTCATGAAAGAATAGTTGACAGAAAACATAATATATTTTCTTAATAAATCCTTTTTATGTCCCAATTATCATCTTTCCAATGGCATTAAAAATGTACGTAATGCGAATGCAATGGAATCTTTCAATATCTTATCTTTTTTGTTCCTTTTTTCAAAAGATCTGTGATCTGGTTTTTACAAATTTTTATTTTGTGCATATTTATCAGAAGGTGGTCTATTACATTTAATTTAAAAAAAAAAATTGTGGGGGTTTCAACCCTTTGAGACAATATTTTGTTGAAAATTTAAAAATGCTCCCACAACTTGAATTTATTCATTAAAATTTTTGGTATAAAAAAAGTTTTTTTTCAATTTAAAATAGATAGTGAGCTTCAGAAAAAGCAAAGTTCCTTTTTATTCATACAATGACCTTAACCATCAAAGTCCTTCACTATTACATTTATTTTTTAATTTAATTTAATAAAAATTTGTGGGGGTTTCAACCCTTTCAGACAATATTTTGTTGAAAATTTAAAAATGCTCCCACAACTTGAATTTATCCATTAAAATTTTTGGTATATATAAAAAAAGTTTTTTTTTCAATTCAAAATAGATAGTGAGCTTCAGAAAAAGCAAAATTCCTTTTTATTCATACAATGACCTTAACCATCAAAGTCCTTTTTTTATGGTAGATATGCATCTAGTGAAGTAGCAATTCTCCATTGATTCAGCTTCAGCAACACAAAGGAACAAGCGTGGGAGTGCTTACAATAGCTGGAAATAATCTAGACACAATGAAAAGGAGCGTGCCAAATATACTGGCATTATATTTGCCTTTGTGTATTATGTCGTCTGGGACAGCATATTAAGTACTATATGCTATTATGCATACAGCATGTAAGGCCCGTCGCGCATTGGCAGCATAGTCGCGCGGTAACGCGTAGTCTTCTGAAAAACCAATCTAATAAAAATGATAGACCCCTTATACAGAGTGTTTATAAAGTCCGGGGACCCCTGAATATTTTTTAAACGGCTAAAGATGAGAAGCTGAAATTTAGGGTAGTGTTTTATCTTTTCAAATACCATTTTTTTAAGTAGTCGCCAAATTTCGTCCGGAGCCAGGATTGAAAAACCAATCTAATAATAATGATAGGCCCCTTATACAGAGTGTTTATAAAGTCCGGGGACCCCTGAATATTTTTTAAACGGCTAAAGATGAGAAGCTGAAATTTAGGGTAGTAATTTATCTTTTCAAATGCCATTTTTTTAAGTAGTCGCCAAATTTCGTCCGGAGCCAGGATCGGTCCCAGGGGGCCCAACTTTAAAATCTTAAATAAGAACCCCCTACTTGTAATACATCATATCAAAGGTCTTAAAGAACGTAGTACTTTGGTACAAGTTCGAGCTCGATCCGACAACCAGGGACGGAGTTATGGTCTATTCAAATTTTCATTTTCCATGTTCTCCTGCCAATGGGTGAAGCACCAAAAATGGGAAATTCATATCGATTGGTGATTTGTGCTTCAAATAGGTCCCACTAATGATTCATATTGAAATTCGGTACCAAGATAAAATTTCGAAACATCCATTTTTACCCCCGGAGGCCATCAGGGCCGAAAGTCTAAATTTTATTTTTGGGTCTGAATATCAATATGACACATTAGTGGGACCTATTTGAAGCACAAATCACCAATCGATATGAATTTCCCATTTTTAGTGCTTCCCCTATTGGCAGAAGAACATGGAAATATGAAAAATTGAATAGGCCATAACTCCGTCCCTGGTTCATTTTTGGGTCTGAATATCAATATGACCCATTAGTGGGACCTATTTGAAGCACAAATTACCAATCGAAATGAATTTCCCATTTTTAGTGCTTCCCCTATTGGCAGTAGAACATGGAAATATGAAAAATTGAATAGGCCATAACTCCATCCCTGGTTGTCGGATCGAGCTCAAACTTGTACCAAAGTACTACGTTCTTTAAGACCTCTGATATTATGTATCACAAGTAGGGGGTTCTTATTTAATATTTTAAAGTTGGGCCCCCTAGGGCCGACCCTGGCTCCGACCTAAATTTTGCAACTACTTTAAAAAATGGTATTTTAAAAGATAAAACACTACCCTAAATTTCAGCTTCTCATCTTTAGCCATTCAAAAAATATTCAGGGCCCCCCGGACTTTATAAACACTCTGTATAGAGAGTCTAGGATCTTTTTCGTAGGTTTGGGTTTTCAGGCTACCATGCGCTACTGAAAGACCTACTGTCCGTTAGTGTTAAATCGCCTTAAAGAAGAGAAAAAAAAAGTAGCTCGACTACGCTTGCAATGTGCGACAGGCCTAATAAATGCTATTATGTAGCATATAATAAATACTGTCCTAGATGCTCCGGGTTTTCCTTTTCAAATTGTTTCCTTCTAAAAGGAGAATTTCACATTTTCTCCTCCCAGATGCGTGGGAGTACCAGGGTCGTTCTGAGTCTAATCGAGCCCCGGGGCTAACTCCAAAAATGGCCCCTCTCTTCGTGACAATTTTTACTTTCCTTACCTCGTAACAATTCTAAATATAATAATTAATCGAGTGTAGGTAATTTACAAACAAGAATACGAGTAGGTACTAGGAACTTTTTGTTCTGATTGTGCACCCCTTAAGGGACTCCGGGACAAAGGAGACTGGGTGGAACCCCCTGAGAATGGCCCCTGTGAATGGGGGCCGGTGCATATCTGCAATGGAATGTAGAATCTCACGAGAGCTCTATATTAATTTCTTTATTTACACAACTTTAGTTGTAAGTA
>NW_007379422.1:0-12315 GCF_000475195.1 Diaphorina citri
GGCAGGAGTGTTGGAGGGTAAGCTGATACCTATTTACTTTATATCTATCTAAGTATCTATTTATATCGTTATATGTTTATTTTTACTATTTACTTATAGTTTGAACCGGTCTCTGACATTACAGAAGTTACGTGAGCCATTCTGGCAAGAACAAGTTTGTGATTTTGACTCGCATAGTATTTGGTACATTCTGTGACGAGGAGATGACTTTAACACCTTGAGTAACACCCGAGCAGAATCCAATGCTTTAGCAACTACTGGAATTGGTTTCCTGACTTGGAATTTTATTTGCAAAAGAAACTAACTGCTAAGGTCTTTTCGTCCCGAAATCAAAGAGAGAAGGCGGACAGGATAGGAGAAAGCCATACTTTCCTAGAACGAACCTTTTTCGTATAAAATCCACCCCGGGCGAAAATCGCCGACACCTAGCGCTTACAAGGCAGACGCGTTACCCTCAAAGCTAACTAGACTCTAGGCTGGCTATTTTTCTGAAAGTAAAATATAACGAGGAGGGTCCCCTTTAACGGAATGTGCTCGAGGGATGGCCCCTGGTTGAGGATCACTTCCCAAGAGGATAGTCGACAATTCCAATACATTCTAGTTAGTACCATATGGCCTGTATTATATCTGCTGATATCTATTTACTTTATATCTATCTAGTTATCTATTTATATCGTTATATGTTTATTTACTTATAGTTTGAACCGGTCTCTGACATTACAGAAGTTACGTGAGCCATTCTGGCGAGAACAGGTTTGTGATTTTGACTCGCATAGTATTTGGTACATTCTGTGACAAGGAGATGACTTTAACACCTTGAGTGTCCCGAGCAGAATCCAATGCTTTAGCAACTACTGGAATTGATTTGCTGACTTGGAATTTTATTTGCAAAAGAAAGCAGATTAGGCGAATCTTCGGACTGGATTTCGCGTTACATCACTTGTCTTATCTTTAAACTTGAAACATCATCACCAGATATTTTTTTTCTATTTGTAGATAATAAATTATATCTAACTGTACGATTTTTTATCCGTTCAAGTTGCTCAAAATAAATTTCTCTTTAAGCCATCCCCCCCTTACACAAATTCTGTCGCATTACTAAGAGAGGGGAAAAGAAAGAAAGAGCAAAACAGTGAGGGAGAAAGAGGAAAGAGAAAGAGGGAGAGAGGGAGAGAGAGAGGGAGAGAGAGAGGGAGAGAGAGAGGGAGAAAGAGAGAGAGAGAGAAAGAGAGAGAGAGAAAGAGAATAAGAGAGGATAAAGAGAGAGAGAGAGAGAAAGAGAATAAGAGAGGATAAAGAGAGAGAGAGAGAGAGAAAGAGAGAGAAATAGCGAGAGAGGAGAAAAAACCTTGTGGGGCTTCTATCCCCCCTCCTCCTCTCCCTCCCCTCCCCACTATACATTCGTACTTATGTTTTGGATTAAAAACAGAGATAACGGCTGTGTTGAGATCTTACTTCCCCTCCTCCCCTGGAAGAAGAAGGGAGGGGAAGGAGGAGAGAGGGGGAAGAAAGTTTCTTCTTATATGCGAAACGGAAAAGTTTCTCTCTCCCTCCCCCCCTTCGTTCTTTCTCTCCTCTCCTCCCCCTCTCTGTCTCTCCCTCCCAAGTCTTACCACATGATTACCAACACAAGGGTAGAAGACAGACAATACTAGGAGGGAGGGCGTTCTCCCTCAGGAGGGGTAGGGAGGGGGAAAAGACAGTGGTAAAACCTCTTGCCCTCTTCCTTGTACCTCTGATCCTCATGCTTATTGTTCTAATGATTGAGATTTGACATTTAGTTCTCAACCAACCCATGATTTAATTTTATATTCAGCTGGGATTGAAACCGCGCATAGGTGCTTTGAATTTCAAGGTATTCGGTCTGAATTGAACCCGCCGCATCGTCCCGTTTACCATCAGGCGCGTCGTCTTGACTACTACGCCACCTGCCTCACACCCATTATTTGAACAAAATGCTGGCTCTTAAGTTCGTGCTAAGCATAGTCTCAAGGCATTTGATTGGTCAATTTTGACTCGAGACTGATCTAAGAACGATCATTCTTGTTCATAAATACGAGTGCAATTGAGATTTGACATTTAGTTCTCAACCAACCCATGATTTAATTTTATATTCAGCTGGGATTGAAACCGCGCATAGGTGCTTTGAATTGAATTGAATTGAATTCATTTCAAGGTATTCGGTCTGAATTGAACCCGCCGCATCGTCCCGTTTACCATCAGGTGCGTCGTCTTGACCACTACGCCACCTGCCTCGGTGTTGTTGTTTGAGAGCGTGCTTATCTCTAAACCCACTGACTGCCTCTATTGGAATAATACATGGATGAGTAATTGAGTATACTACAGAAACCACCGGAGCGCAGCGTGCTTATCTCTAAACCCACTGACTGCCTCTATTGGAATAATAAATGGATGAGTAATTGAGTATACTACAGAAACCACCGGAGCGAAGAATAGTAAGTACACATATATGACCGGGTCTAACAGTGGCTTAACTACTGGATAATTATTTATCCTGCCTGGGTGGCGTAGAGGTCAAGACGCTCGCCTGGCAAACAGGAGGGCGCGGGTTCGATCCCAGCCGAGGCATGGAATTTTACCCTCATTTATTTGAGAAGTTTGGAGAGAGATAAGGAGGTAGAAAGGGGGGAAGTAAGGAGCAGCTAAAAACGTAGTTTTTAAGGAGGACGTAAAAAGAAGAGGAGTTGAAAGATATGAGAAAAAGGGAGATGTGAGAACGCGAGAGAAGAAGGGTCAGAAGAGAGAAATAACAATAGGATGAGACGAGACATGAGAAGGAGGAGGTACGAACGAAGAGCTAAGAAGAAAGGAGGTGAGGAGGGAGAGGGGAGAGATAAGAAGGGACATAAGAAGACGCTAGCTCTAGCTTGCATTGATGGCAGGATTTCAGAAAATTTGAGAGTTTGAGCAAAATATTGCGAATTGCTTGTTTGACGTCATTAATACTGGATAATTATTTATCCTGCCTGGGTGGCGTAGTGGTCAAGACGCTCGCCTGGCAAACAGGAGGGCGCGGGTTCGATCCAAGCCGAGGCATGGAATTTTACCCTTATTTATTTGAGAAATTTGCCACATAATAATGGAGCTCTAAAGGTTAGGTGGTAGAGAGCGCCTCCGACGTTAACCTCGCCTAGTGGTTACCTTCCACTCAAGGCGGAATTATTTTAGAAGATTTTTTTTCTTATATATTTATTTTTTCTTGTATTTATTAATTATTAATTTATTGTTAGTTAATTTTATTTTAAATTAGTTAAAAAAATTGGACTGGTTACAAACAAAAATTAACAGATTAATTTTTGACAAATATCAATTTTTATCATTTCACCATTGTCGAAATTAGAGATTTTTCTTTTAGTTAAATTTAGAATTTATTTTTCACACACACAGAAAAATATTAAAAATATTTCTAAAAAAGATTAGAATTTAGGGATTTAATTTTCACTAGTTATTTAAATTGAGATTTTCACTATTTTACCTATTTTCCTCTCTTTTTTAAAAGCTTAAAAAATAATTAAAATTAAGTAGATAAGTTAAGTAGGAAAAATATTAACTAAGACAGACACACACGGTTAGGAGGAAGGGAGATAAGAATTCGAAGCAGCCACAAGAGAAAACCGGGGCAAAAGCGTAATGAAAAAGTTGGTCCGTGCGGAGGGGAGCAAAGGTCCCTAGATTATGTATATATATCAATTTTATGTACCATATACGGAGAGCTTAAAAAATAATTAAAATTAAGTAGATAAGTTAAGTAGGAAAAATATTAACTAAGACAGACACACACGGTTAGGAGGAAGAAAAAAGGGTACTTTTCGTTTTTTACGTTTAAGCATGTATGAATTTTGTCACGGAGTTCTTGTCCATGCAGTTGTAGTTGTAAGCTTTCAGGAGTTTTCAAGACGTAAACTTAAAGTGAAGCTTTCATTGTCGACCTTAGCTTAACTTGATAAGTAACGTCAGTATTACGGTACCTAAATACGGTATACAACTATCTACAGCAACAGCTGGTCCATCAATTCATGATCCAGTCTATCTGAGGCAGATCTGTCAGGTCTACCAAAACGTAAAAGGACGGCTGAACCTTTAAAAGCATGCCTCTCAAACGAATCTTCCGAAGGCAGATAATTACAAATAGAGCCTTTCTACTAGACGTAAACTTAAAGTGAAGCTTTCATTGTCGACCTTAGCTCAACTTGATAAGTAACGTCAGTATTACCGTACCTAAATACGGTATCTAACTATCTACAGCTGGTCCATGAATCCATGATCCAGTCTATCTGAGGCAGATCTGTCAGCTATACCAAAACGTAAAAGGACGGCTGTGAACCTTTAAAAGCATGCCTCTCAAACGAATCTTCCGAAGGCAGATAATTACAAATAGAGCCTTTCCTTTGTCACGGAATGAACACTCAAGTTTACGCGATAGGACATCGCCGTGTGTAGAGGTCCTGTGTGGCCAAGTTACTGAAACACAGAAATAGAGACACAAGTGAGTTAGAAGAATGAGAACGAGACACAAGTTAGAGTTAGGAGAACGAGACACAAGTTAGAAGTTGGAGTTAGGAGAATGATGTTCCATAGTAAGGCAACGTCTTGGTCACAATCACAGATATTGATACATTCTCCGATTATAAATCAATAATCAAACCTCAGAACAGAAATACGTAAGATTGGTGTTGCGATGGAGCTATCTTTGCCATTTTTGTGGGGACCAAGAGCTCGTGGTTAAATTTTCAGCAGAAACCAACGATTAACGATTGTTTGATAGAAGGACCTGTAACTGCTGAGGTCTTGCTGAGAGGAGCTCAGGATAGGAGAAAGCCAGCCAGCCCATTGATAGTATTGATACATTCTCCGATTATAAATCAATAATCAAACCTCAGAACAGAAATACGTAAGATTGGTGTTGCGATGGAGCTGTCTTTGCCATTTTTGTGGGGACCAAGAACTCGTGGTTAAATTTTCAGCAGAAACCAACGATTAACGATTGTTTGATAGAAGGACCTGTAACTGCTGAGGTCTTGCTGAGAGGAGCACAGGATAGGAGAAAGCCAGCCGTTCCGAGAATGAACCTTATCTGTTTAGGATAAAATTCGCCTTGAACGGGAACTGAGCTAGTTCGGCTGGCAAATAAAACAATTTTTGTGGCCCTACAAAAAGTGTCATATTCTCAAACAATGTTGAGGGTAAACATTAAAATTCCACAAATAGGCCGGGATTAAAACCCACGTTCTCTTGATTTAAAAGGCGAACGTATTGATCACTACACCAACGGCAATACAATTTTTGTGGCCCTACAAAAAGTGTCATATTCTCAAACAATGTTGAGGGTAAACATTAAAATTCCACAAATAGGCCGGGATTAAACCCACGTTCTCTTGATTTAAAAGGCGAACGTATTGATCACTACACCAAGGCAACTAACCCAATTCGTTCAAACACAGACTACTCGGTCTCACTTTCGACAGTTCGGCCAGCGGATCTATGCGGGTTAACGTGTGGTTAATGTTTATTAAACCATGACACATTGTTTGTTAATCCGCAAAACAAGATGATGTCAGTTGCGTAGGAAAAGTTCTAAACAAATCGCCATCAGTTCCATAACACTCGTCGGGTTGTTTGGTGTCAACAGATCCGATTTCAACTTCAGGTCGAAGAAAAAACGGAAGTACTTCTGAAAACACTTCTTCCGTCCTACAGTCCCCGAGGAATGGAGAGAGATACTCTCGATTAACTTATTGCAGAACTAGCTGTGTGCCCCAATGGGGTACTGCCCCATGCTTCGCTACAGAAGAAATAGGAGTCGAACTAAGAACTCTGGCCAGCCCGTGGTTTGAGTGTTGAAGCGTGCCTCAGTGCAGCATGTAGCCTCATTGTAATAGCACTCTAACCCTAAAGTAACTTCCCGAGTTGAATAGGCTGCTGATATTCGTCCACACATAGTCGACCCCGTCGATCGACGTCTACTGAAACCGCACACTGCCTCGACAACATAGATGCACCTCTTCACCTCGTCAATTGACGGCGTCGACTATGTGTGGACACAACACAACATCAAGACAGCCAATATTTTCATCATCCATCATCCTCGACAACATAGATGCACCTCTTCACCTCGTCAATTGACGGCGTCGACTATGTGTGAACACAACTTTAGTCTTCTTCTTTTCCTTCAACATTTCCCGCTAATACGGGGTCGCTTGCTGGTGGCTATTGATATTAGTAATGAAATAAGTTCCTGCGTTAGATGTGAAGAGGTATATGATGACCGATTCAGTGACCCCCGTGTCACGTCCATGATGCTGGTTCACAGCCGGGTTCAATGGGCTCCAGGACAATCCTCACGAGCAGGTGTTGACAGAGACACATATCAATGAAAGTCTCTAAACGTAAACAATGATATCACCTCTAGAACAACAAACATAGTAGACTCCGGATAGAAGAATACTCAACCAACGGCCATACATATCAAACGAGGATAAAACAAAAACATACCTTACTAGACTAGGGTAGAAGAATACTCAGAGGGACTATTACCAGTACATATTAAGTATTAACTGTTCCCCATAATATGTCAAAACAAAAAGGCCCGTTGTAAAATTTGCTGATTAAATTTAGGGCTCCAATCGGGCTTTGGAGGTCTCGTAGGGGTGGCAACCTTTATACATAAATCCTTTGACAAGTATTAACTGTTCCCCATAATATGTCAAAACAAAAAGGCCCGTTGTAAAATTTGCTGATTAAATTTAGGGCTCCGATCGGGCTTTGAAGGTCTCGTAGGGGTGGCACACACACACCCCACTTTATACATAGAACCTTTATACATAAATCCTTTGATTATCGGAGGAGTGCTTAATATTTTGGGCTTGTCTACCTTGGGTCTTGAGTGACTTCAACAATTAACAGTACCACTAGTAAGTATAGTAATAGTAGAAATTCAATGTCACTGGTACTACATAACAGCATTCAAATTCAAAGTCTAATGGAATTTTTGACTATCGGAGGAGTGCTTAATATTTTGGGCTTGTCTACCTTGGGTCTTGAGTGACTTCAACAATTAACAGTACCACTAGTAAGTCTAGTAATAGTAGAAATTCAATGCCACTGGTACTACATAACAGCATTCAAATTCAAAGTCTAATGGAATCCAGAACCCACACAAAGCACTATGTCTCTCCGGTACCTCAAAACCCCCGAATGCAAATACGGGGAAATGTAAAGCAGGAAAATATCAAAGAAAAGCAGATTTCTCTCGAGGTGTATTAGAATGCGGTTTTTCAGAGCATGTTTCGTACGTGGAAAGAAAACCTGAAAAAGTCATATTTAGCTCCACATCTAAAGAACAGAAGCACACAGTGTATATCCGAAAAGGTGGCCTGTCTACTTGAAAAAGACATATTTAGCTCCAGATTTAAATAAAAGGGAAATGTCAAAACAGATTTCTAGTCTACTTTCTTTGATAGCAGTGACCCTGTTATTTGGGGGACACACAGAGTATGTATCCGAAAAAAAGGTCAGGCATCCGTCTATCACGAGGATGGATGTGAAAATTATCGAATCACTCTGAGAAGTTTGAGGGACCTGGGCCGAAATCTTTCTCACACAATGTATATCAAAATATGTGTACAGATGTACATATCTGTACACTTGTAATACTGGGGAGCCACACCATCAAGACAGCCAACATTTTTGTCACGCAAGTCTATTTCCTTTTGAACTTTGCAAAAGCACGGATTTCAACTAGCAATTTTCTGTTGTTTATATGACTTCAACTTGTATTTTTTTTCCATTGTTTATGCTTTGTAATTTGTAAGTTTAGGTACGTTATTTATAATTTTAACTTGTAATTTTCTGTTGTTTAGGTATTATATCACTTGTAATTTTTCTCTTCTTTAAGGGCTTTTGTCTAGTCTACTTTCTTTGATAGCAGTGACCCTGTTATTTGGGGGGACACACAGAGTATGTATCCGAAAAAAAGGTCAGGCATCCGTCTATCACGGTCTAGTCTACTTTCTTTGATAGCAGTGACCCTGTTATTTGGGGGGACACACAGAGTATGTATCCGAAAAAAAGGTCAGGCATCCGTCTCTCACGGAAGAGCTCCTTTTTCTCCAAAAGGAGCTCTTCCACCCAACCAGAGGTTTTGTCGAGGATCTAAATGCTTAGATACCCGACATTGATTTTATACAGTTCTCTGGACAAAATTTGCACCACCACTTTCGTGTTCCTGGTAAAAAGACCTTTAATTTGATATATAGGTTGACCAGATTTGGATAAGTCTTTCTATGGGGACAGACAGAGCGACAGACGACACCGCAGCGAATACAATAGCCCGCCCACTATACCTTTTGTTATTTCTATTGTAATAATAAAGGAAGGACGGGCTAAAAATGAAAATACACCTTTTGTGAAAAACTGTTGCCTGGAGGGGCTTATTTTAGAGTTTGCCCCGGGGCCAGCTTAGACTGTGTACGGCCCTGTACTAAAGCGGAAGTTAGGGGAACATTTTAGTCTCATATGAGCAATATAAACCAAGGCATTTTCTAGTCTCCGGCAGCTAGCCTCATTCTGTACACACACCCAAGGTTGGAATATGCACAATGTTCGAGGGTATGATGAAGAAGAGATTAACAATGAACACTAGTAACACACTACCCCCCACGTGACGTGAGGTTAGTGTGTTCCTACCTTTATTCTTGCTCTCAAATCAGCACAATGTTCGAGGGTATGATGAGGAAGAGATTAACAATGAACACTAGTAACACACTACCCCCCACGTGACGTGAGGTTAGTGTGTTCCTACCTTTATCCTTGCTCTCAAATCAGACCCAAAACAAATTTGGCCAAACAGAGGTTTGGTACTTCAGTTCTTCTCAGCGGACTACTGAGAGTCAAATCTGACCCAAAACAAATTTGGCCAAGCAGAGGTTTGGTACTTCAGTTCTTCTCAGCGGACTACTGAGTCAATAAGTCACATCCAAGTCCCAATACCGAGTGAGCAGTGAGTTACATGTCTTAGGATGTGACTCATTGACTGAGCAAATCTACTGAAAACAGTAGTTCTTTGAACTTTATAACTCACTCACTGTCAATAAACATCTCTAATCCAAAGGGACGCAGGGCCGCGTGTCGGACGTAGGGCCGCGTGTCGGACGTAGGGCCTTAATTTGAGAAACAGTAGTGCTTTGAACTTTATAACTCACTCACTGTCAATAAACATCTCTAATCCAAAGGGACGCAGGGCCGCGTGTCGGACGTAGGGCCTTAATTTGAGAAAGGCGGAGGGCCTCACTTTGTGAAGGGCTAAGGGTCTGAATTTGAGAGAAGGGCTGAGAGCCTCAATTTGAGAAGGGCTGAGAGACGTCGTCATAGACTGCTCATAAAACAAAGTGAGTCATTTTAAAAGTCGTCTCTCCGTATCATCAAGAGACATACTAAACTGCCTTTTTTTGCATTCTAGTTTTCGTCGCTTTAGAGGCCAAACTGCTCAAGTGACAACTTGAGGTTTGATAGAGGCAACTGTAACTTCCAAGGTCTTATTACCGCGAAAGTAAAGGAAAAAGGAAGACAGGATATAATTCAGTAGGAGACCCAAAAAATCATTTGGCTCAGATCAAGATGCAACTACCTCGTCATAGACTGCTCATAAAACAAAGTGAGTCATTTTAAAAGTCGTCTCTCCGTATCATCAAGAGACATACTAAACTGCCTTTTTTTTGCATTCTAGTTTTCGTCGCTTTAGAGGCCAAACTGCTCAAGTGACAACTTGAGGTTTGATAGAGGCAACTGTAAATTCCAAGGTCCTATATTACCGCGAAAGTAAAGGAAAAAGAAAGACAGGATATAATTCAGTAGGAGACCCAAAAAATCATTTGGCTCAGATCAAGATGCAACTATGTACTAAGGTCTTATCGTCCCGAAATCGAAGAGAGAATGAAGACAGAATAGGAGAAAGCCAGCCGTTCCGAGAACGATCATTATCCCTCTAGGATAAAATCCGCTGCGGACCGGAATCGAACCCGCGACCCAGCGCTTACAAGGCAGGCGAGCTACGCTCCAAGGTAACAAGGCTGTTCTGCGTGGGAAGAACGGATTCTATCTACGCTTGACTGAAGCACTTGTTTGTTTATTAGCCGTATCATCACATCAGCCTTCAGTACTTGTCTTGTGACATAATTATTTTAGACATCCAAAAAGCGTAGTCTCAAATTGATCCGTCCACACTAGCGTGCAAAAAATTCGGAACAAACTGACTTTGGGTGGAATGGAAACATCAATGTTATTTTTTGGTATTTTGAAGATAAGAGCTTCTTTTAGGTGATACAGAAAAAAAGCAGTATCCCGAGGACAACATGTGTTTTTAGCTGGTCTCAAAAAAGTTTAAAAATATTCTGTTTGATATTCACAAGTGGGCGTTAGATAAAACGAATGGACCCAACTTCTTCTTTTCCTCATTCTCCTTCTTCACGATCTTAACCGTCTTCTGCTTTCCCTCTTTCTTTTTCTCCACAGACTTTCCAGTCTCCTACTCCTCCTCCTCTGCTTTCATGCCTTCCTTTCGTCTTCTTTTCCTTCTCCTCCTCCTTCATGGACTTCTCCCTTTGCTTTCCTCTCCTCTTTCTTTAGAGTCAGAACAATAATAGCGCTAATTGAGTTGCTTTTACAATGTATGATGGCAATCAGGAATTTTAGCTCCGTCTATACTTTAGTACCTAAAAGTAGACTTTATCTTATATACTAGAGCTAGACAGACACCGAAGCGAATACAATAGTCCTCCCCTTATATCTTTTTCATTACTATTGTAATAATAAAGGAAGGACGGACTAAAAAATAAAAAAAAGTTAGATTCTACTTCATCCTCTTTCTTCCCTTTTCTGACCTTCTTCTTTTCCTCATTCTCCTTCTTCACGATCTTAACCGTCTTCTGCTTTCTCTCTTTCTTTTTCTCCACAGACTTTCCAGTCTCCTCCTCCTCCTCCTCTGCTTTCATGCCTTCCTTTCGTCTTCTTTCCCTTCTCCTCCTCCTTCATGGACTTCTCCCTTTACTTTCCTCTCCTCTTTCTATAGAGTCAGAACAATAATAGCGCTAATTGAGTTGCTTTTACAATGTATGATGGCAACCAGGAAGTTTAGCTCCGTCTATACTTTAGTACCTAAAAGTAGACTTTATCTTATACTAGACAGACACCGAAGCGAATACAAGAGTCCGTCCCTTATATCTTTTTCATTACTATTGTAATAATAAAGGAAGGACGGACTAAAAAATAAAAAAAAAGTTGAGCAAAGCTTTTGCGTTCATCTTGAAATGATGTTACTACATTTTTATGTCGCTTGCTCGCTTGTGGGACTCAAACCCCAGTCCCTCGAATACCGAGTCCAAAGATCTACCTCTGAGCTACTGCGACACTTGAAAACAAACAATGGTAGTAAATAACTTCGAGGAAATGACCTTGGGAAAATGTCAAAATGCGAGTACCTAAAACATTAACTATCCCTAACCATGGGGAAATCAGAAGGCGACTACCCCCTCTTTGCTCTCCCTCTCTCTCTCCCTCTTTCCCTAACTCCCTCTCTCTCTCTCCCTCCTTCCCTAAAACTCTCTCTCTCTCCCTTCTTCCTTAACTCCCTCTCTCTCTCCCTTCTTCCTTAACTCCCTCTCTCCTCTCCCTCCTTCCCTAACTCCCTCTCTCTCTCTCTCCTTGAATCTCTCTCTTCTACCTCTTTCGCTCTCGCTCTCTCTCTCTCTTTCTCCATCCTTCTCTTATTCGCCCTCTTTCTCCTTCCCACCCTCTTACTCCCTCTCGTGCTCTCTTTCTCCTTCCTCCCCCCTCTCTCTCTCTCTCTCCTTCCCTAACTCCCTCTCTCTCCCCCTCCTTGAATCTCTCTCTCTTCTACCTCTTTCGCTTTCGCTCTCTCTCTCTCTTTCTCCATCCTTCTCTTATTCGCCCTCTTTCTCCTTCCCACCTTCTTACTTCCTCTCGTGCTCTCTTTCTCCTTCCTTCCCCCCCCTCTCTCTCTCCCTCTCTCTCTCATGAAGGCGCTTGCAATTTTCTTTTGTGTACTTTTTCTTCAGCTCCTAAAAGTCTGTGGCCTTTCGCTACCGTCAGAACAAAGGCTTTCCGGACCCTTTCAATGCCTCCAAGCCAGCCTATGGGTAGCTTTTACAGGGTGGATAGAGCGTCTGCCTTGTAAGCGTAAGCGCTAAGACAGGGCGCGGCTTTGATTCCCGCTTCGGGCGTCCCGTTATGTTTGCACGTCTTCCTTGTAAGCGCTAGGACGCGGGTTCGATTCCCGCC
>NW_007379422.1:12328-25136 GCF_000475195.1 Diaphorina citri
CAATCCCCCCTTTTTTAAAAAGACTACTTTTTTTTTTTTTTTTTTTTTTTTACAAAATAGCCCACCCTGGCTTTAAAATCATTTTCTATTATTAAATTATTATTATTATTTCTGTTCTTCTTTACTTTCTAATTCTGTTCTTTCTATGGAACTATGTATACACAATAATTGCAGCTTTAATCTCCGCTGCCCGCGTCCATGTTCCATCGTTATCATATTTCCATTTTTCATTTTCCATCATCATCGTCAGCAGCCAGCACAAAACGTCGCAAATTGCCAACACAAAAGGCGCTGGGGAGAATCATTAGCCCGTCCGCTCGTGTATGAAATGATGCAATGATAAACGCCACGAGAAAGAAATGAAGAAGAAGAAGAAGACGAAGAAGAAGAAAAAAATAGGACGGGACAAAGAGAGAAAAGGAAGGGAGAAAGAAGTAAAGAGACAAAGGAAAAAAGGTTAGAGAGAGACAAAGAGATAAAAGAGAGGAGCGCGAGCGAGAAAGATAAAATAGAGGAGGGAGGGAGAGAAAGAGAGAGAGAGAGAAGGAGAGGGAGGGAGAAAGAGAGAGGGAGAGACAAAGAGAGAGAAGGAGAAAAGGAAGGACAAGGGAAAGAGAAAATGAGCCAGGAGAAAGATGAAGAGAGACAAAGGAAAAAAAGACAGACAGAGAAAGAGGGAGAGCGAGACGTAGAGACAGGGATAGAAAAAAGAGAGCCCGAGTGAGAAAGAGCGAGAAAGATAAAGAGAGGAGGGAGGGAAGGAGGGAGAGGGGGGGAGAGAGAAAGGAGAAAAAAAGGTTCCAACCAATCAAATCGCCTTTCTTCAAGACAAGATCTGTTTCATAGGTTACTGTCAACAAATTTGGTTGAAAAAAAAGTGAATTGAAAATTACATGGATCTATCTTCTTCGTCTTTTTCTTCTCCTTCTCCATTTCCTTCGTCCTCTTTTTCTCCATCTCCTTCCTCTTCTCCTTCTCCTTTTCTTCTTCCCCATCTCCCTCCTCCTTCCTCTTCTTCTCCTTCTTCCTCTTCTAATTCTCAATCTTCTCGATTTCCTTCTTTTTCTTTTCCATCTACTTCCTCCCCCCACCTTTTTTTCTCGTTCTCCCAGGATAATTGGTAATATGTAATGTACTATACTTAACTATACGAATGTGGATGTAGATACATACATAAGCTGTCCCAATTCTACAAAGTTTCGCAGCCTTTGTCATTCCGTTAAAGTCCGGGGTCCCGGGTGCATGTCAAGAAACAATACATGAGTTCGGTCGAGAAATTGCATCGCATGCTACCCGCTCATTTTTTTCAGCAAAAGGCTTCCGCTCCATATGTATGGCTATAATGCTAAGCCAGTGGCGCGGGGTGATATTAGCACAAGGTGAAGCAAGTGTAAGCCCGGGGTCCCGGGTGCATGTCAAGAAACAATACATGAGTTCGGTCGAGAAATTGCATCGCATGCTACCCGCTCATTTTTTTCAGCAAAAGGCTTCCGCTCCATATGTATGGCTATAATGTCAAGCCAGTGGCGTGGGGTGATATTAGCACAAGGGGAAGCAATAAAACCCCATAGAGAGTACTCGTATATGTGGATCTGCTGGTGATCTTGGAATTATTTCTTTCAACTTATTGTTCCATTACAAATTTGTCGAGAAATGCATCGCATGCTACCCGCTCATTTTTTTCAGCAAAAGGCTTCCGCTCCATATGTATGGCTATAATGCTAAGCCAGTGGCGCGGGGTGATATTAGCACAAGGTGAAGCAATAAAACCCCATAGACAGTATGTGGATCTGCTGGTGATCTTGGAATTATTTCTTTCAACTTATTGTTCCATTACAAATTTTCATCAGTAAACAGTAAATGTTTACTTCAAATAAAATTGATCCCAAGGGCAAGGAAAACCTAGACCCTTGACAAAATAGGAGTGTGCCTGAAGGCATGTGATGTGTTTCAATCCACTCTGAGCAGGACTTCAATCCAAAAGTTAAACTTAATCCAAGTTTAAAATTAGATTGTGGTCTCAGCCATGACTATTTTCGGTAAATAGTACTTAAGTAGTAGAGGGGGTGAGAAAAAACGTAGAAAGTAAGGGAAGCTATACTTCCCTATACATATTTACATATAGGTATGTATTGTATTTCATGTAGGATACGCCACTGGCCATGTGTATCAAATGAATGAATGAGAGAGAAAGGGAGGTTATATTGAATTTTTATTTGTTCACTAAATTGTTTCTTTTCCGTTTCGTTCTCATTCCCAATTCTTCCCCCTTCCTTATAAACCTCTTCTTCCTCGTTCTCCTCATCTTCGATCCCCTTTCTTATCTCTTCCTCCATACTCTTTTCCCAATTGATTCTACTTCATCCTCTTTCTTCCCTTTTCTGACCTTCTTCTTTTCCTCATTCTCCTTCTTCACGATCTTAACCGTCTTCTGCTTTCCCTCTTTCTTTTTCTCCACAGACTTTCCAGTCTCCTCCTCCTCCTCCTCCTCCTCCTCTGCTTTCATGCCTTCCTTTCGTCTTCTTTTCCTTCTCCTCCTCCTTCATGGACTTCTTCCTTTACTTTCCTCTCCTCTTTCTTTAGAGTCAGAACAATAATAGCGCTAATTGAGTTGCTTTTACAATGTATGATGGCAATCAGGAAGTTTAGCTCCGTCTATACTTTAGTACCTAAAAGTAGACTTTATCTTATATAATAGGTAGGTATACCTACAGTCTACACTTTAGTACCCTATATCCTATCTTATACCCTATCCTACATAGTTCATTAATTCTTTCAATGGAGCAGTTGCAAATGGGTAAAAATTATAAATAAATGGTCGATTCCTATGTAAAAAGTTGGGAAAAATCCAAATCTGAGGTTAAAACTCCGAAAAAATAACTGTAAAAGGTCGAAAATTAATTTTTATTTTCCGTTCTAATGAAAGAGTTCAAAATATGTGTGACGTCAGACTTTACGCAGTTGTTTTTTCGTCCGTTAGGTAGCGCCACTAAACAAGCGCGCTAGCGGAGGAGCAGAAAGAACTGCGCAGAAACGTATGCGCACAAACACTTTAATGCGTTGCCTGCGAGACGGGACATTTGATGTGACGTCATCGCAGTGACGTCAAAGTTCACGATTTACCGGCATTTTTTTAATCGATTTATCTCGGGATCTAGAAGTCGTAGAAGAAAAAGATTCCGTTAGTCCTTCGTCAAAGTTCACGATTTACCGGTATTTTTTAAATCGATTTATCTCGGGATCTAGAAGTCGTAGGAGAAAAAGAAAAAAATGATGTTACTACATTTTTATGTCGCTTGCTCGCTTGTGGGACTCAAAACCCAGTCCCTCGAATACCGAGTCCTCTGAGCTACTGAGGAAATGACCTTGGGAAAATGTCAAAATGTGAGTACCTAAAGCATTAACTATCCCTAACCATGGGGAAATCAGAAGGCGACTACCCCCTCTTTGCTCTCCCTCTCTCTCCCTCCTTCCCTAACTCCCTCTCTCTCCCTCCTTGATTGTCTCTCTTCTCCCTCTTTCGCTCTCTCTCTCCATTCTTCTCTTTCTCCTTTTCCCACCGTCTTACTCTTTCTCGTGCTCTCTTTCTCAAGGCCCCTCTCCCTAATATGTTAAACATGATTGATGCCAGCCATGTCAAAATAATCAAAATCAGAGTTCAAGAGGTATTGCCGAACAAACAAAAGCATGAAATAATTCAACAAGAAACACTAAAAAAGAAAAATACTGATCCATTCTCCAAAAGACTGGGTCTCCAAGCTCCCGACAAGCTTAAAAGCAGAACAAGAGTACAAGCAAAAAGAGAAAAAGAACAGATGAAGAACGAAATAAAAAAAAGAGTTGGATATTCAGAGAAGCAGAAGAGTAGGAAACACCCACAGCGAAAGAAAAAGGAAGAAGAGAACGAAACGCATTAAAAAATGAAATTATATAACAAGAAGAAAAAAAAAGTAATCTAAACTACATTAAAGAAGGTATAATGGAGAGAGAAATACGGATGGGAAGGTACAAGAAACTTCACAAAATCATAAAAAAAGGAGTAGAGAGAGAAAAGATGGAGCAGGAGGAGAAGACGGAGAAGAAGAAGAGGAACAAGAACAAGAAGTGGAAGGTGATGAAGAAAAAGAAGAGGACGAAGAAGAAAAAGAGGACGAAGACGAGGGAGAAGAATAAGGTGAAGAAGAAGAAGAAGCAGGAAAAGACGAAGAAAACGCCAAAACACAAGAAGGAGAAGGAGGAGGAGAAGAAGAAGAAGAAGAAAAAGAAGACGAAGAAAAAGATGTTCGTTCTCGGAACGGCTGGCTTTCTCCTATCCTGTCTTCCTTCTCTCTTCGATTTCGGGACGATAAGACCATAGCAGTTACCTAGTTGAGCGAAAAGGCGAGTTGTACATTTCAATTCAACGATGCTGACAGTCTTTGAGTTTATCTGTTTTATTAGGGACATTTCAGGATCACTTTCGGACAGTTATTCCGATCTTTATGAAATTTGCTTGTCCAGTAGCAAGTAAGCGGTTCCTAATCCTTAATAGAAGCGACTGCGAAATTCTCCAGAGAAATAAAACGCTCGCATAAAAACGAGTGATAAAAAAAAAAGTTCATCACAAAACAGAAGACGCAGGTAAAGCAGATTTTTTTACTTCTTTTATTATTTCTTTTCCATTTCTTCTTCTTCTTCTTCTTCTTCTTCTTCCTCTCCTTCTTATTTTTGTTCTTCTCCTTCATCTTCTCCTTTGGCTTCCTCCTCCTCCTAACCCTCTTTCTCCTTCTCTTCCCTCTCTTTCGCCTTCTCCTTCTTCCTCTCCTCCTCCTCCTTCGCCTTCTTCTTCTCCTCCTCCTCCTCCTTCGCCTCCTCATTCTTCTTCATCTTCTCCTCCTCCTCCTTTTTCTTCCTCTTCTTCCCCTCCTCCAAATCTTTCTCCTTCGGGTATCACACTAGGCTTGCACGCAGGAGGCCCGGGTTCGATTCCCGGCGGGGCCGAGGTTTTTTTCGGCTCTGTGCTTGGAGTTCGGGATGTACTCAGCCTCGTGAGGACAATAGAGTAGCTACTTCAATCGAGTAGCGACCAGTGACGTCATTACCAGTGTAAAAAGATTATTGAAATATGGAAATTGATTGCAAAGGAGGCACTTAGTAATGTTGTGGTATCCACAAAAGTTTGATTTGGATTTGAGAGAGATAGTAATAACACGAAGGACTTTTCCTCTGTCCTTCTCTCTCCTCTCTGTCCATCTTCCTCTTCGATACCACTCTTTGACATGTTGGCCTTGAAATACAACAAATCAATATGGGAGAAAGAAAGAGACAGACAGAGGGATCCAGTTTTTTTTTTTTTTTTTTTTTTTTTTTACAAAATAGCCCGCGCTGGCTTTAAAATCATTTTCTATTATTAAATTATTATTATTTCTGTTCTTCTTTACTTTCTAATTCTGTTCTTTCTATGGAACTATACACAATAATTGTAGCTTTAATCTCCGCTGCCCGCGTCCATGTTCCATCGTTATCATATTTCCATTTTTCATTTTCCATCATCATCGTCAGCAGCCAGCACAAAACGTCGCAAATTGCCAACACAAAAGGCGCTGGGGAGAATCATTAGCCCGTCCGCTCGTGTATGAAATGATGCAATGATAAACGCCACGAGAAAGAAATGAAGAAGAAGAAGAAGACGAAGAAGAAGAAAAAAATAGGACGGGACAAAGAGAGAAAAGGAAGGGAGAAAGAAGTAAAGAGACAAAGGAAAAAAGGTTAGAGAGAGACAAAGAGATAAAAGAGAGGAGCGCGAGCGAGAAAGATAAAATAGAGGAGGGAGGGAGAGAAAGAGAGAGAGAGAGAAGGAGAGGGAGGGAGAAAGAGAGAGGGAGAGACAAAGAGAGAGAAGGAGAAAAGGAAGGACAAGGGAAAGAGAAAAACAAAGAGATAAAAGAGAGGAGCGCGAGCGAGAAAGATAAAATAGAGGAGGGAGGGAGAGAAAGAGAGAGAGAGAGAAGGAGAGGGAGAGGGAGAGAGAGAGAAAGAGAGCGAAGGAGAGGGAGAGGGAGGGAGAAAGAGAGAGGGAGAGACAAAGAGAGAGAAGGAGAAAAGGGAGGACAAGGGTAAGAGAAAATGAGCCAGGAGAAAGATGAAGAGAGTGAGAGACAAAGGAAAAAAAGACAGACAGAGAGAGGGAGAGCGAGACGTAGAGACAGAGATAGAAAAAAGTGAGTACGAGTGAGAAAGAGCGAGAAAGATAAAGAGAGGAGGGAGGGAGGGAGAGGGAGAGAGAGAGAGAAAGGAGAAAAAAAGGTTCCAATCAAATCGCTTTTCTTCAAGACAAGATCTGTTTCATAGGTTACTGTCAACAAATGTGGTTGAAAAAAAAGTGAACTGAAATGATACATGGATCTATCTTCTTCGTCTTTTTCTTGTTCTTCTCCATTTCCTTCTTCCTCTTTTTTCTCCATCTCCTTCCTCTTCCTCTTCTCCTTCTTCCTCCTCCTTTTCTTCTTCTTCCCCATCTCCTTCCTCTTCTTCTTCTTCTCCCTCTTCCTCTTCTCTATCTTCTTCCTCTTCTGATTCTCAATCTTCTCGATTTCCTTCTTTTTCTTTTCCATCTACTTCCTTCCCCCCCCTTTTTTTTCTCTTTCTCCCAGGATAATTGGTAATATGTAAGGATTTCCTTCTTTTTCTTTTGCATCTACTTTCTCCCCCCCCCCTTTTTTTTTCTCTTTCTCCCAGGATGATTAGTAATATGTAATGTACTGTACTTAACTATACGTATGTGGATGTAGATACATACATAAGCTGTCCCAATTCCACAAAGTTTCGCAGCCTTTGTCATTCCGTGTAAGCCCGGGGTCCCGGGTGCATGTCAAGAAACAATACATGAGTTCGGTCGAGAAATTGCATCGCATGCTACCCGCTCATTTTTTCAGCAAAAGGCTTCCGCTCCATATGTATGGCTATAATGCTAAGCCAGTGGCGTGGGGTGATATTAGCACAAGGGGAAGCAGTAAAACCCCATAGACAGTATGTGGATCTGCTGGTGATCTTGGAATTATTTCTTTCAACTTATTGTTCCATTACAAATTTTCATCAGTAAACAGTAAAATGTTTTCTTCAAATAAAATTGATCCCAAGGGCAAGGAAAACCTAGACCCTTGACAAAATAATAGTGTGCCTGAAGGCATGTGATGTGTTTCAATCCACTCTGATCAGGACTTCAATCCAAAAGTTAAACTTAATCCAAGTTTAAAATTAGATTGTGGTCTCAGCCATAACTATTTTCGGTAAATGGTACTTAAGTAGAAGAGGGGGTGAGATAAACCGTAGAAAGTAAGGGAAGCTATACTTCCCTATACATATTAGGTATGTATTTCATGTAGGATACGCCACTGAAATATGTTAAACATGATTGATGCCAGCCATGTCAAAATAATCAAAATCAGAGTTCAAGAGGTATTGCCGAACAAACAAAAGCATGAAACAATTCAACAAGAAACACTAAAAAAGAAAAATACTGATCCATTCTCCAAAAGACTGAGTCTCCATGCTCCCAACAAGTTTAAAGCAGAACAAGAGTACAAGCAAAAAGAGAAAAAGAACAGATGAAGAACGAAATAAAAAAAAAAAGAGTTGGATATTCAGAGAAGCAGAAGAGTAGGAAACACCCACAGCGAAAGAAAAAGGAAGAAGAGAACGAAACGCGTTAAAAAATGAAATTATATAACAAGAAGAGAAAAAAAAGTAATCTAAACTACATTAAAGAAGGTATAATGGAGTGGTGAGGGAGAGAGAAATACGGATGGGAAGGTACAAGAAACTTCACAAAATCATAAAAAAAGGAGTAGAGAGAGAAAAGATGGAGCAGGAGGAGAAGACGGAGAAGAGGAACAAGAACAAGAAGTAGAAGGTGATGAAGAAAAAGAAGAGGACGAAGAAGAAGAAGAAGAAAAAGGGGATGAAGACGAGGGAGAAGAATAAGGTGAAGAAGAAGAAGCAGCAGGAAAAGACGAAGAAAACGCCAAAACACAAGAAGGAGAAGAAGAAGGAGAAGAAGAAGCAGGAAAAGACGAAGAAAACGCCAAAACACAAGAAGGAGAAGAAGAAGAAGGAGGAGAAGGAGAAGGAGAAGAAAAAGAAGAAGAAGAAGACGAAGAAGAAGACGAAGACGAAGAAGAAGACGAAGAAAAAGAAGTAAAACTTGAGTAAATAAATTAGTAGACAAGCGGTTCCTAATCCTTAATAGAAGCGACTGCGAAATTCTCCAGAGAAATAAAACGCTCGCATAAAAACGAGTGATAAAAAAAAAAGTTTTCAAATCAGACCCAAAACAAATTTGGCCAAGCAGAGGTTTGGTACTTCAGTTCTTCTCAGCGGACTACTGAGTCAATAAGTCACATCCCAGTCCTGATACCGAGTGAGTTACATGCCTTAGGTTCTGACTCATTGACTGAGCAAATCTACTGAAAACAGTAGTGCTTTGAACTTTATAACTCACTCACTGTCAATAAACATCTCTAATCCAAAGGGACGCAGGGCCGCGTGTCGGGCGTACATTTTTATGTCGCTTGCTCGCTTGTGGGACTCAAACCCCAGTCCCTCGAATACCGAGTCCAAAGATCTATATACCTCTGAGCTACTGCGACACTTGAAAACAAACAGTGGTAGTAAAAAACTTCGAGGAAATGATCTTGGGAAAATGTCAAAATGCGAGTACCTAAAACATTAACTATCCCTAACCGTGGGGAAATCAGAAGGCGACTACCCCCTCTTTGCTCTCCTTCTCTCTTTCCCTCTCTCCCTCCTTCCCTAACTCCCTCTCTCTCTCTCTCCCTCCTTCCCTAAAACTCTCTCTCTCTCTCCCTTCTTCCTTAACTCCCTCTCTCTCTCTCCCTCCTTCCCTAACTCCCTCTCTCTCTCTCCTTGAATCTCTCTCTTCTACCTCTTTCGCTCTCGCTACTACCCCCTCTTTGCTCTCCCTCTCTCTCCCTCCTTCCCTAACTCCCTCTCTCTCCCTCCTTGATTGTCTCTCTTCTCCCTCTTTCGCTCTCTCTCTCCATTCTTCTCTTTCTCCTTTTCCCACCGTCTTACTCTTTCTCGTGCTCTCTTTCTCAAGGCCCCTCTCCCTCTCTCTCTCTCATGAAGGCGCTTGCAATTTTCTTTTGTGTACTTTTTCTTCAGCTCCTAAAAGTCTGTGGCCTTTCGCTACCGTCAGAACAAAGGCTTTCCGGACCCTTTCAATGCCTCCAAGCCAGCCTATGGGTAGCTTTTACAGGGTGGATAGAGCGTCTGCCTTGTAAGCGTAAGCGCTAAGACAGGGCGCGGCTTTGATTCCCGCTTCGGGCGTCCCGTTATGTTTGCACGTCTTCCTTGTAAGCGCTAGGACGCGGGTTCGATTCCCGCCCGGGGCGAGTTTTTCCTAAACAGAAAACAGATAAGGTTCATCATTCTCGGAACGACTTTCTCCTGTCCTATCGTCCTTCTGTCTTCGATTTTCGAATGAAAATACGTCTCTTTACAGTTCCCTATATCAAATTTCCTTTCTAGTGTGTTTTGTCCTTCGAAGGTTAGAATTCAAATGGAACCGTTTGATTTGATCGTCTTTACACACATTTTCTTTGTGTACAAGTACCTACCTGGAATATCTTTGGGTCCGTTTCATTTGACAGAAGACCTACATCTTTCGTTCGAGAAGAGTGGGACGTCTATCTGACGACAAAGACGTGACCTCAACTTCAACTTTTGTTCCTATCGTGTGACCTCAAAGAAACAACCACAAAGACCGAAAGGCAAAAGCACTAGTTTTGCGTCTGCCTTCAGATGGGGAATTTCGTTTTCTATTATCATAATTTTGTGATTTTCATTTTGTAAAATGCACAATGATGATGAGACGGTTCCTCGCCTTCTCCTCTTCCTCCTTCTCTTCTTTAGTTTCTTGCTCCTCCTTCTTTCATCTCTCTTCTATCCCTCCTCCATCTATTTCATCTTCTTTTTCCTCTCTCCTCGAATTTCTCAACTTCCTCTCACAGATGGGGAATTTCGTTTTCTATTATCATAATTTTGTGATTTTCATTTTGTAAAATGCACAATGATGATGAGACGGTTCCTCGCCTCTTCCTCCTTCCCTTCTTTAGTTTCTTCCTCCTCCTCCTCCTTCTCTCCTTTCATCTCTCTGCTATCCCTCCTCCATCTATTTCATCTTCTTTTTCCTCTCTCCGTGAATTTCTCAACTTCCTCTCGCTTCTGCCTCTTCTCTTACATCTCTTTATCGCCTTCCTTCTCTTCCTCTTCCTTTCATCTCTATTCTCTCCCTCCTCCATCTTTTCCATCTCCTCCTTTCTTCTCTTCCTCTTTGAATTTCTTTTCAAATTCCTCTTACTTCTCTTCCTCTTCTTTCTCTTCCCCTAGCAGATGGGGAATTTCGTTTTCTATTATCATAATTTTGTGATTTTCATTTTGTAAAATGCACAATGATGATGAGACGGTTCCTCGCCTCCTTTTCTTCCTCCTTCCCTTCTTTAGTTTCTTCTTCCTCCTTCTTTCCTTTCATCTCTATTCTCTCCCTCCTCCATTTATTTCATCTTCTTTTTCCTCTCTTCCTCCTTGAATTTCTCAACTTACTCTCGCTTCTGCCTCTTCTCTTACATCTCTTTATCGCCTTCCTTCTCTTCCTCTTCCTTTCATCTCTATTCTCTCCCTCCTCCATCTTTTCCATCTCCTCCTTTCTTCTCTTCCTTTTTGAATTTCTTTTCAAATTCCTCTTACTTCTCCTCCTCCTCTTTCTCTTCCCTTAACTCTTACTTCCTTTCATCTCTATTCTCTCCCTCCTCCATCTTTTCCATCTCCTCCTTTCTTCTCTTCCTCTTTGAATTTCTTTTCGAATTCCTCTTACTTCTCCTCCTCTTCTTTCTCTTCCCCTAACTCTTACTTTTCTTCCACTTACTCTTCTCTTCTTCCTCGTTTTTACTTCGCATTTTCCTTCTTCTTCCCCCCTCCTCTTTCTTATCTTCTTCTTCCTTCTTTTTCACACCAACTCAAGATATTTCTCGTTCTCTACCTCATCCTCCCTTATTTCTCCTCCACCTGCTTTCTCGCCTTTTCTATTCCACATTCTTCACCTTTCCCACCTCCTCCTCCTCGACATTTCACAATTCCTCTATTCTCCTTATCTTCGTCTGTCTCCACTGTTCGTTGCCTAGTGTTCTATTTGTTCTGCTCCTTCTTCTTTTTCTTTCCTTCTTTTTGTCCGCATAAATTATTCATAAGATCCCCTCCCCCTCTCAAAAAAACAGACGAGAATGAAAGGAGGAAAGAGAAAGAAGATGAGGAGGAGGGGGAGGAGGAAGAGGAGGAAGGAGAGGAGAAGGCGAAAAAAGACAAACAAGTTGTAGACAAAAAACTTGAAAGCTTCTACGCCGTGACTGCATTTTCCCACTTATCATCTCTTTTGCTTTTACATAAATATATTACATATACTGGTACAGCCCCTTTTCTGAGCGAGTGTGAGTACAGAGGGGTGGAAACATAGACTGCTCCTTCATCTTTTTCTTTCCTTCTTTTTGTCCGCATAAATTATTCATAAGATCCCCTCCCCCTCTCAAAAAACAGACGAGAATGAAAGGAGGAAAGAGAAAGAAGATGAGGATGAGGAGGAGAGGGGGAGGAGGAGGAGGAGGAAGAGGAGGAGGAAGAAGAGGAGGAGGCGAAAAAAGACAAACAAGTTGTAGACAAAAACTTGAAAGCTTCTACGCCGTGACTGCATTTTCCCACTTATCATCTCTTCTGCTTTTACATACATATATTACATATACTCGTACAGCCCCTTTCCTGAGCGAGTGTGAGTACAGAGGGGTGGAAACATAGACACTTAGACAGCCTAGATCCCAAGATGTATTTTCCTTTCGCAATATCCCCTCTTCTGCGAGTCCCCTCTTTCGGCATCATAGCGTCTGTACTAAACCATAGGAAATTGGGGAATTCTGAGATGACGCACCATCGGTCCCGTTTAGGAAAGTCGAGAACTTGATGCACTTTCTTATCTTCTTCTTCCTTCTTTTTCACACCAACTCAAGATATTTCTCGTTCTCTACCTCATCCTCCCTTATTTCTCCTCCACCTCCTCCTCCTGCTTTCTCGCCTTTTTCTATTCCACATTCTTCACCTTTCCCACCTCCTCCTCCTCCTCCTCCTCGACATTTCACAATTCCTCCATTCTCTTTATCTTCGTCTGTCTCCACTGTTCGTCGCCTAATGTTCTATTTGTTCTGCTCCTTCATCTTTTTCTTTCCTTCTTTTTGTCCGCATAAATTATTCATAAGATCCCCTCCCCCTCTCAAAAAACAGACGAGAATGAAAGGAGGAAAGAGAAAGAAGATGAGGATGAGGAGGAGAGGGGGAGGAGGAGGAGGAGGAAGAGGAGGAGGAAGAAGAGGAGGAGGCGAAAAAAGACAAACAAGTTGTAGACAAAAAACTTGAAAGCTTCTACGCCGTGACTGCATTTTCCCACTTATCATCTCTTCTGCTTTTACATATATTACATATACTCGTACAGCCCCTTTCCTGAGCGAGTGTGAGTACAGAGGGGTGGAAACATAGACACTTAGACAGCCTAGATCCCAAGATGTATTTTCCTTTCGCAATATCCCCTCTTCTGCGAGTCCCCTCTTTCGGCATCATAGCGTCTGTACTAAACCATAGGAAATTGGGGAATTCTGAGATGACGCACCATCGGTCCCGTTTAGGAAAGTCGAGAACTTGATGCATATTTGCATAACTTTCTACTGGGGCATATACATATTTGGTGGCTGTTTAAGGTGAACATTTTACG